>NC_143436.1:13049772-13352803 GCF_987193195.1 Phasianus colchicus
AAAAAATATATTAAATAAGACAGTACGTTTTTCTGGACACTGTGTGCTGAAACCATATATAGACGTTATTTTTGTGTCTGTGTTTTCCAAGCCGGATACATGAACTCTATCAGTGAAAATATCCAAATTCTTAAATGGAATCCCGAGAAACTTCTGAGTTTATTCATTTCTGCTTCAGAAAAGGAAATATCTGTCCCTATGTCCACAGCCTTAAAGACACTTTTTAGCATCTAGAGATGCCTAGGCTGCCCATTTCTCACCGATCTATTTAATTCTCTGTCCACTGGTATATACAGCTCAAGTTTGCTGTTGTTTTCCTCTTGATGCCATGACTTTTGCACATTTGGCTGCCAGTGGATCAGCAGCAACAGAGCAAGTTCCTACCGAGACCCCTCTGTGGTACTAGTAGTTCAGATCTGCCAAGGAAAAACCTGGAAATATGAATCTCAGTCCCTACAGGATGCAGAAGAAGTGAAGTTCAAATCCCTCACTTCCCACCTCCTCCTCAAGTTATATATTTTACTTGAAGTGAGGAGAGATGCTGCACTTTGTGACTCCATGCAGTCCAACCTACCGAGCAAGATGAGTTGAAGCACTGGCACAGGTTGCCCAGAGGGATGATGGATGCCCCATCCCTGGAGACGCCCAAGGTCAGGCCAGACAGGGCGCTGTGCACCTGATCTAGCTGCAGGTTCCCTGTTCATTGCACGGGAGTTGAAGCAGATTGCCTTTAAAGGTCTCTTCAAACACAAACAGTTCTATGATCCTATAAGTTCTGCCAGGAATTTAGGAGGTGCCTCTACTACTAATTTTTGCATTATAATGATGTTTGTACAGAACTGCCTGCTATCCCACTTGCCAGATCAGCACTTCTGTATAGACATAAAACCTTGCCCTTTGGTACCATGACAGTATTGAGGGTGAATGTGGAAATCACCCTGAGAGTTTTGGTTCTAGGTAACTGCTGCATGACATCATTTCAGGATAATTTAGATGTAGGCATTTACATTTTGCTAAAATCCTGTTTTAATGACCAGAACAGTTGTTCTTATTCTCATCTATCCTGACAGTGCAGAATTATACTTTGAAGGTGCATTTGCTTGTATTAATGAGTAGATGCATATTTGAAGAGATGTATTTTAAAGTTTTTTTAATGCCTATTATGTCACTGATTATTATTATGGTTAATTGTCTTTCATTTTGTTGTTGTTGTTTTTTTTTTTCTATATAGGACTTTGATTATTTCACCGTTGATTTAGAGAAGGGAGCCAAAGGTTTTGGGTTTAGTATTCGAGGAGGAAGGGAGTACAAAATGGATTTGTTTGTGCTGAGGTTAGCAGAAGATGGACCAGCAATAAGAAATGGAAGGATGAGGGTAAGTAAAATAAATTATAAAAAGCTTGTCAACTTTAACAGATGTATTTGGGATGGGATCAGACAGATGGGGTCAAATAGAAAGTAATTTTTTTCTGATTATGTCTTAAAGAACCAATACCAAATGCCTTCAATAAGACAATCTTGTTGTGAACGAGTTGAAACAACTTGAAATTACATAGATTCTTTGTGGAAGAAATGCATTGTTGATAATAGCTTTTATTTTGTTGTACTCATATCAAAGCATCTTCAAAATCTCTGTGAAAGCATTTAGTACATCTTTGATAGTAATATTGGCATAAATAACAGTTATTTCTCTAGTCACAAAAGCAGTATTAACTGTGAGACATTTAGCTGATAGTTATGATACTGAAGACATGGTCTGTGTTAATTTACTAAAACTTAATCAAATTGCTGTCCTATTCTTTGATGATTTTGTTTATTGATATAATTCAAGCTGTAGGGATCAGTTTTCACTACTTGGTGATACACCTCTTATTGCACTTGTGTCCTTTAGAGTAGTAATTACAAATTTTGCAAATGCTGTGATTGTTAAATGGATTCTGTTTCACAGTTATAACAATCTCATCAAGTTTGACTTCATACTGAAAAAGCATTGCCGTCAATCTAAGTATAGAATTAGGATCTTTCTGTTTGTTATTTTTTGATTCACTCTTAATCTGCCACTTTGCAGAATTTTAGGATTAATTTAGTCCTCAGTTGTAGCATGGAGTATAAATTCCTGATGCTGGGAGCTTGCATAGAGAAGAAATGGCATAAAGTCTCTGCAAGATGGAAGCCAGATGGGCAACACAATGCTGAGAACTATTTCCACAATGTTTGCTGTGTGAAATTGATTAAAGGTGCATTAATGTTGCAGCTAGAACTTAAGCTGATGAGTATTTTTGGTGTTATCATTCTTTCCTGCACTAAACAGTTCCATGAAACTTGACTGCTCTTAATAAAAGGCCATAAGCAAGATGTACATTATCAGACAATGTGACTCAAGATCTGGAAAAAATTGTGCATTTAATAAGCTCTGGAATCACATATTTGGAAAAAATATTGCTAAGACAACAGAACTTGATGTACAATGCTTTTAGAGAGGTTCATTTCTAGTAATAATGTGTACCAGTCAAAAATAATCTAATACATTAAAATCTGTGCATCATTTGAATAAACTAGTACCATAGAACAAAGTTACTCACCATGTGAGCAGCATAAATATACAAATACATATATATGTGTGTGTGTGTATACGTATATATATTTAATATATATTATTACACAGCTTTCTTCAATTTCATTAAGAAAAGTCCTGTAACTTACCGTGAGAAATGTTAATTTATTTTCTAAATTAGCTTATTTTAAATCTTGTTGATGTGGCCACAGTACATAGCCAAGTCTAATGCTGGACAGGTAGCTGAAACTTAGGGTTTTCTCTACCCAGAGTTTTCTCTCACAAGCACCACTCTTTGAAATCACCTTTACCCTCCATCCCAGTCATTGAGGCTTGGGTTGTTCTCCTGTTTAATACTTATTTTAACCCCCTCAGTAAAAAACTTCCCCATGACGTCTAATCTAAATTTCCCTTCCTTTAGTTTAAAACCATTCCCCCTTGTCCTATCAGTATCTACTCCACACTGTCTACGTAAAAAAATTATTTTCCTCATGTTTATAAACTCCCTTTAAATACTGGAAGGCAGATGATAGGAAGAGAGATACAAATTGAAGCACCCTTCTAGTTTCATCTTCAGTACCATATGAATTGCAGTGAAGCTTGGGTGCAGATGAGAGAACAGACTCACAGACTGAGGATAGCAAGTGCTGTAATTCATGGGATTCCACTGGCCCTGCCAGAACTGTCTGTCTCTGAAAAGAATTATGGAAGGAGGAAAAGGTTTCATACAGCTTGTTACCCTGTTTGCATTTCCAGCTAGAAGTCCTAATCTTACTTTCCCCTGGGAATAGCACGCCAGGCAGTTAGTGTTTTTATTGGAAACAAATCCACAGAGGAACTCTCCATTTTAGGACTGCGAGATCTAAAATAGTCTTTAATTGCTCTTCATGACCAATTGAGCCTCCTTCTTCAATTTTCTGCTGATTTGTTCAGGGAACCTGAAAGGTGGAAGACTACAGATTTGATGTCATACAGAGTTCATCAGTCTCAGCTGCATATTGCTTTTCCAACCAAGGACCACTTTCTGACAACCTATATATATACTGCAGTACATTTTAAGATTTGACAAGCTATTGCCTTAAAAAACAATTTTAAAACTTTCACAGTCTTAGTGCCCTAATCTTGGTCCTCGTACTTCTGCACGCGCTCAGTCTTTTGTTTGGGCTCATACACTCTCTGTAGAAAGCAGAAGCATAAATCCTCGTTTAACTTGGACTCATCCATCACAAGACATGGGAAGGAAACATCCATCAAAAAACACAGAAGTCTGCAGTGCAAGTGTCCTCCGCCTGCATGGCTGGTAAACTATTCTCAACCAGTGTTGGATAGTCAAAGCTATAATTACATAACTTCATATAAATCCATATGTCAAGTCAAAATCTATGGTTAATATTGCCAGGATTTTACTGAGAATCACAGATAAGAGATGTGAAGATTCGTCACAAAAGACTTCCATGGAATGTACAGCTAGTACAAATTCCTCTTAATTCTATCCGTACTGCAGAAATCAAGCTACAGTTGGTAATTTTGAAGCTTACTACAGCAGCTATTTACAGAACTTGAAAAATGTGGCTTAAAATACTTTCAGTAAAACAAATGAATTTTCATAAATAGCAAGATAGCTTAGAAGTATTGAAGAAAACTTTTGTTAGATATAAGGAAAATGATATGAAAGAGAAAATGATTATCAAGAACCTTAAATGTGAGATAGATTCTCTGAGACCCTCTGAGTTCTAGCCCCAGAGCAGAGCAATAATATGGCAGATGCTGTAAGTAACAACAGTAGTAAATTGAATCAGTCACCAGAGTTGAGGAACATAACACTGATGATGTGGAGCACAGTCTTTGGAGCTGTTGGAGATTCAGACTCTCCCAGCAACAATTTTACAGGTCTATTTAAATGAGTCTCATGATAGCTCATTTTTTTTTTCATCTCATACTGAGAACAATGATCAAGCATTCCCCCTTGTCTTATCACTACCAGACCGTATAAGAAGTCAGTCTCCCTCCTATTATAAGCTCCCCTTTAAGTACTGGAAGGCCACAATGAGGTCTCCCTGGAGCCTTTTCTTCTCCAAGCTGAACAAGCCCAGCTCTCTCCACCTTTTTTCATGAGAGGTGATCCAGCCCTCTGATCATATCTGTGGCCCTCCTCTGCACTCTTCTTGTGCTGGGAACCCCAGGCCTGAATGCAGTCCTCTAGATGGAGCCTCACAAGCTTAGAGCAGAGGGGGGACAATCACCTCCCTCTCTCTGCTGGCCACCCCTCTTTTGTTGCAGTCCAGGATACAGTTGGCCTTCTGAGCTGCAAGCACACACCGCCAGTTCACATCCAGGTTTTCATCCCTCAGGACCCCTAAGTCCTTATCCTCAGGACTGCTCTCAGTTCTTCACCCAGACAGTACTAATATCCAGGACTACCCCAACTGAAATGCAACATCTTTCACTTGGTCTTGTTAAACCTCATTAGTGCCACTTTTAAGGACTGTCTAGGTCCCTCTGGTTGGCATCTTTTCCCTCTATTGTATCAACTGCACTAATCAGCTTGGTGCCCACAAACCTGCTGAGGGTGCCCTCGATCCTTCTATGTCATTGATAAAGAAGTTGAAGAGCACCGATCCCAAGACGGAGCCCTTGGGGACACCACTCATGGCTGACCTCCACCTGGACATAAATTCGTTGACAATGACCCTGTGGCTGTGGCCATCCAACCAACTCTTTATGCACCAAATAATAGAGCCTTCGAATCCGTATCTCTCCACTTAGGATAAGGCTGTGGTGGGGGCCATATCAAAGGCTTTGCTTATATTCAGGTAGATATCATCAGTTGACCATCTTTTGTCCACTGATGGCACCCCATTGTAGAAGGCCACCAGACTGGTCAGGCATTATCTGCCCTTGGTATAGCCATTCTGGTGTCTCAGCTCACTTCCTAGCCTCACATGTGCCTTGATATATCTTCCAGGAGGATCTGCTCCATAACCTTCCTAGGCACGGGTATGAGGCTCACTATTCTGTAGTTCCCTGCAACTTCCTTTCTCCTTTTCTTGAAAATGGGAGGGGAACCGTCAACTGCTCTCAGGGGAATTGTTACAAATACTCATAATGTTTCCAAGATGTATGAGATATGATCTGTGAATGGTATCTACAGCAGCCAGCATGCTCATTGTAACCAGCTTCAAAGACCCGTGGCTGAAGACTGGAAGAATACAGAATATATTGCACAATTAGGCTTATTGAATGTGAAATTCATAAAGAATGAGGACAAAATTTGCTTTTTAATACACAGTGTATGTCTGTGTCATTTGTCACTTCATGAGTTACATCCTCTTTTTCACTTCTACCATAAAAGTCATACTTCTTATCTCTGACAGTTCTAGCTTCATTGCCTTGTCAACGCATTTTTCTCAGTCTGCGTATACCAGTTAGCCCTATCTCTAACTTTCTCATATCTACCAACACAATTTTTCTCATTTTTTAATATATTTGTAAAACAGACTTCTGAAACACAAGCAGCACACAATTTTATATCTGTCATGCTTCTCATTCTTTCTTTGGCTCTTTGTTTTGTTGCTTTTCTGCTGCCAGTGCTCCTCTTTATTTCAAGTACAGACTTGGATCTAGAAATAGACACAAGGGACAAAATATTCCTACAGTGTTTACTGTGATCTTCCATGCTGTTGCTGCATAAGAATTTGTGAGGCTTCAGTCTGTTCTAGCTTGCCAAGTGAGCGGTGTAGTGAGACTCACCCTTTAATAGTAACTAATAGGTGATGTAAGCAGGTTCATGGCATTCTGCAAACTAGCAATCTGTGTATTTAATCCTTTCCTATGATAACTGAGTTCACACCACCTTATTCAAAAAATTTCATCCACCTACATCAAGGATCATTCCTAGAAAAAAGAATATAATATTCAAGAGCCAATGGCCAAAAAAGGCAAGCAGCCAAGAGGAAACTGGTCTCTTATTTAGAAGGAAACATAAATGAGGTTTCAGATCATGGAGGGCATAAGCATCTCATTTGAAATTACTGTCAAAACCCATGTACAAACATTCAACATTATTCAAAATTGTCATTTCCTTCTTTGCAAATGTCTCAAATGAAAGGTCAGGCAATTGCTTCTACTTTTTCTTTCTGATGACATACCCTTTGCATTGCTACTTACAACAGGAGGGCAGAGTGCTCATGAAAATCATACCTTGAAGCCATCTCTTCTGCCATGGGAGATATAAGCTTAAGACCACTTAAAAAAGCCTATATGTTGGGCTTCAAAACAGTAGGGTGATAAGATAAAGTTAGATACTGCTAGCTGTATCCCCTAGAAGAAACTAATTAGGATCAAGACCAACTCTTCAGGCTTCTCAAGACAATATGCAATATGTTGTCAGATCTGGACTCCATAAACTCTGTACAGCAGTGGAGTTTAACAAGGGAATGTAAACCATCTCCTCAGAGCTGGACACTCCCACATGTCTCAAGTCATACACTCAGAAATAACCTTGAGGTATTGATTTCACTATATAAATAACAAGAACTGAAATGTAGGCAAAACTTAGAGCAGCTTCAGGTAGTTATATCCCAGCAGTGTTTGGGAAGGCTTTTATATAACAAGCAAAGCAGAAGTCTTTTTCTTCCATGTTCATCATAGGAATTTCTCATTTTGGCTTTCTTTTTTGCCTCTTGCTTGGTGTTCATCTAGTTGCTTTATAGCAGACCTTGATTTATAGGTTTTTAAAGATGATAGTCATCTGTTTCCACCAGTGTAGTTATCTTTCTGAGGCTTAAATTTAACTCATCTTCCATAGATGCATGTCCTCGTGCAGTGTATCATCATTTTATATTAAAAGCATCTTCAGTAGCTAGTGTCTGACATCTCAAAGAAAAGATCCAAGCTGAAATGGAAGGGCTGCCACGTGTTTTGTGAGATTCCTGATCCAATGCCAAACATTGTACCAGAAATACTCTCTAGCAGTCATGCAGTACCTGTAGCTTCACACAGGTGAAGAAAAGGTGCTGCCCCTTAATCCTTGTGATTCTACTCTCCACACATTTTGCTTTGTTCATTCAGTCCTTCCAGAAAAAGTTTTTGAAGGATTATCTCAGCTTTTTGGAGCTTTCTGTAGCTCCAAAGGCAAGAGGTAAATGTGAAATAATACCACGGAAAAAGCTCAGGAGGAAGAATGAAAAATTTCTTTACAGTAAGGAGAAATCTGTAAGAGGATGTTGCTGTGCAGACCCCACAGTTTGCACTGGCTCCTCACTGGTGTGAACTCTCACCAAGATTTTTTATTAAAGACAAATGTAGTGTCTGTTTAAGGTGCTCCATTGGTCCCACATCAGAGGGCTGTTTGCTAATTCCTTTGGAATTGTAGAGGTTGCAGTACATAAGTATGGTGAGCAAGAAGTAGCTCAGTTCAGCTTGACAGTGATTAAAGAAAAAGTATTAAAAATACAAGTGGTTTTCACACAGTAGAAATAATGGATGATAGTGGCATCTCCTTATCCAGTCAAGAAATCTACAGCAAAGAAATTGGAAGAAGGAAAGAGAAAAGACTTGATCAGTCATTACCTGCTTACAAACATTTAGTGCAATCACAGTAACAAAAAAAATAAACCAAGGATTAACCAGTGTAACACTTAATTTTTGCCACAGCAAACTTTGTAGTCGTATTCAGGATCAGAAAGAATACCAAAGTCTTTGAGATACAGTCTTGAGTGACTTCAGCAAAACTCCAGTTCTTAAAAGGCATTGAAGACTATGTTAAGAATAACACAGATAAGCAGATGTTGGAAGACTTCTTGCTGGTTACAGAAAGCATAAAGGTGAAAGGAGCAGTGATAGGTCCTAACAGCCTGAAAAGTCTTCTTTGGGTGCACTGAGTAATCACTATACATGTATATATATACAGTAGTCACAGCAGGGAGTCAGCTGCAGATCATTCAACAGGAGTCAGGGCCTGAGAAGGCTGTCAGAAATTACACTGAAAAGTCACTAATATTAAGATGCTTAGCTATTTAAAAACGGATGCTGTTCACACACCTAAGGGACAGAGGAATGCCCCTGGAGCATACAGTGCTCGACCAGCTTGTTTGACTAGGGTTTTGTGCACGTATCTAACAGATAAATGCCTCCAGTGTGATTCATGTCACTTAAGTAGCCAATCTTTCCTACATAACTAGCACTTACCCTTAAATCCTGTGGCATACCTGTCTTACTTTACGCTGTAATATAAATCTTACCTTCATAGTAAGCGTTCAGTGAATGTCAACACTGTCATTACAGTGGAACATAAAGACAAAGATATTCTTTGTCCCATCCACTTATTCTGTGATTTGTGATCCATCTGAACAGTACAGTAAGATGTTTAGCTATGTTTTCCCACTGAACTGCACAGCCCCCTGGGGTAATCTCATTCATGTGCCAGTTTCCTACTACATAAATCACTGTCCATCCTCACTTGTAGCAAGAGTGGGTGTGATTGATCTGAACTTTGGGAATTCAACTGGGATATTTGAGCACTTGAGCTGTATGAAAGTCAGACTGTGATGAGCAGAGCTGGGTACTGGGTTAATGTAAGTGGTGAAACTCAAGGAATATATTGGCATGTTGATACAAAGCTGATCAGCATTCTTGTGTCTGCAACAAAGAAATGCAAAATAATGTCCTACAGGATGCTGAATATATCTTGACAGAGTAAAACCTTAATAAATCAGGGCTGGATTAACTGTATGTGAAGTATTATTCAGCATTTCTCGAAAAAGCTGAATGTTGTATTTTTTAAATTTATTTGGAGAAAGATAAGGTGAAAGAACATTCCTATCACATGTAATTAAAATTGTTCTCTTAAAAATGTACTCAGTTGGGCACAGTCAAAGCATCTTTCTAACTCAATGTCTAATAGCAAAGTCCTTAAAGGAGCAAGATAATAATCTTGCTGAAAATGTCTTAGCATGAATTTTTACAAATAAGATACTTATTTGGAAGGCAGACACCATATTTAATTCTGTATTTTTTAGAAGCTCTATAAATCTTTTGAGGTCTAAAAATGAATCAGCTCTAAGTTCAAAAATCTAGTGTCTGGAGTTTTTGAAAAAAAAAAAGAAAATAGAACAAATTGTGTTGCTCTGACACCTGAAACATTTTGCCCAGCCACAGGCATGACAAAGGCAGCCTCTCTTCTGTGTTTTCCAAACTACCACAAGCCTGAACTGGAAGATTTCACATATGAAGGTGAAAGAATATGAATATTGGACCCATTCCTACATCCCACCCAGTCTAGTATAATTGCTCCAGAAAGGATGAGTAGATAATGCTTACCTTAGCAAAGGATTGTGGAACAAATATCAAATGATTTCTCACTGGGTATAACAGCGAAGCATGTTATGGCAGTCAGCATTGTACAGATTTGTTTTGCTGGAATTTTCATTTTTAGTATTCAGAATTACTTCTATCCATTTATTTGAATGTGGTTGTGCTTTTGACATTATTGATATACTCTATCAAGAGTTTCCAAAGATCAATGTTTGTATTGTTAAAAAAAAATCTTTTTTTTTTTTTTAATTAGAGCTACAACAGTAATACTTTGATTTCTTCCTCATCTCCATATCTCTTATTCTACTGACCAATGTCATACCCATCTTTTTTGTCTTGAGTTTAACAGTCTGTTTCATCTTTCTCATAAAGGAGCTCTTCTTTACTGCTGACCATCCTCACTGGCCTCTGAACCATTTCTGGGTCTATCACATTCTTTTGAAGGTGAAAGTGCCAGAGCAACCTGCAGTTTTCAAGATTCTGTTGCTCTTAAATGAAATAACAGTTTCTCCTTTAATCTCTGTTCTTTCTCTAGTGGTTAACATTCTGTTTGCTTTTTTGACTGGGCTGACATCTCATAGAACTAATCACAAGGATGTAAGATCTGTCTCTTCAGGAGTAATGGTTAATTTAGAGTGACTGTGTGTGTAATTTTCCACACGTACTGCATGGTATTGTGTTGCTTGCAAATCTTGTCATTCAGTCTTCGGTCTTTTCAGCATGCCATTTACAAATACACTGAACAGAATAATCACTATGGTAAAGTCTTTTGATTGTGAAAATTGACCACTTATTTCCAGCTTTTTTCCCTTTGAATTTAATCTCTTACCTAACAGACCCTATTCTTTCTCCTTCCACAGCAGAGCCTTTACTGAAGGCTCTTACTATTAAAAGCTTTCTGAAAATGTCAGTTTACTAACCAGATCACATTTATCTATATAGTCATTGTCAGCTTCAGTGACCAGCAATAGTTCCATGAGGAATGGCTTCCCTCTACAAAAGGTACACTGATCCTTTTCTTGTATATCATAATTATCCATGTGCCAGCTACTCCTCACCCTCCTTATTGCTTCCGTCCGTCTGCTGGAATGAACAGGAGACTCAGTTGGTTGCTTTCCAAGACAGGTGTCACACTTGCCACTTCCCACTCCTCTGCTGCTAGGCCACTTACTGATCTAGACAGCAGATTACATCCCATAGTTCAGCAGTTTCATATCCAGATTCCTTCAGAGTTGAGGATGAGCGCCATCTACATCTGGTGGTTTCTTCCTATTTTCTTTATTGATTTATTAAGCACTTTCCCACTGACACTGCTGTTGGAATCATTCGCAGGCTGCCCTGTGTTGAGCTAGCCCTTTCCATAAGTTTGGCTGCTTCCTCTTCAGCAAACATCGATGCAAATAATTCTTGTTTTTCTTTTTTTGGTGATCTTTTTTTATCTTGGAACCTTTCTTTATCTTTTGAGATTTTGGTTCCCTGGTCCTTTGAAAGTATATTCTTAATTCTTGTTTTAGCACTTTCCTTGTCAGAGTTCATGTTTTTCTTCTGTTTTCCTGTTTGAATGCAACTTTGGATGAAGCATTCCCTATGAACATTTATGCTTGTCAAATCTTGAGTTTGCTTTGCATTTCCCTAATGGGACTATCTGAGTCCATCGGGGAGACAGCAAAATTTTTTTTCTTCCTCTTTAACAGACTCTACTGGTTCCCATCCATGATTGCAGTGGTGAAATAGCCATCAACATTACATTATTCTACACTGAGTCATTCTAGCTCTGTTTAAAAATGTAATGTTACACACTAGTAAGGAAATGAATTTTCCTTTTTTACATCTTTAATTCGCATACACATGAGTTATTTTGCAGCAGTGCTGCAGAAAGCATCAAGTCTACCATAGAACTGTAAGTCTCCTTTGCTGTCCTGTTAGCCTCCAACCACTGCAAACCTCATTTTCTCTTGTGCAGTCCTCACTGTACACAGACATGTACTCATACACATTTTCCAGTTTCCAAGCTCTCTTTCTGTAATAACAGCTCTCATGTTTTTCCCTCTCTCAGAAGAAGGGGAAAAGGCGTCTTCCCAGCTTAAACTGCTGGTTGACAACCAAAGAGAAGAAGCTGTCACTTGATACCCTTATTGGAGTTTGCTTTAGCTGAGGCATAGAACACATCGTTGTAATTCCTCCAAAGAGAAATGTATTTCTCTCACCAAGAAGTCCAGGCTTTTGTACCAACAGTACACTCAAGGAAGCCCAAAACTGGAAATACACCATGGGATTTCCAGGCACAACAAATTGTCTGCAGTGAAGAAATTTGCAGAGCAGATATCCAGTGTGTGCCTACATCGAGGCAATGATATTAGGGCTCAACATCACTTGGAAACTGACCAAGATAGATATTCTGGAGTTGCTGTTTTGTTCATTTTCCAAGAACAGACAATCTCTCGGCCTTTTGGACTCAGCAACAATAACAACAGCAACAAATAATATGCAAAATCCGAGCTTCAGTTATAAAAATGGAATGCCCATATAAAAAGGAATTAAGTGTAATTAGTCTCTTTCCTGAGGTTTAATTAGAAAACTCATTAATAAAATGACAGATAGCAATGCCCTCTGCACAAATCATTTGAGAACTGCTTTTTTTTTTTTTTTTCATTAGATTTCCTCATTTAACAGAATATGAAAATGTGCATCCACAATTAATTTCATTTTGTGCAACAGGGAACTATACACCTGCTTAGAGATGTGCTAGCAGAGGCAAATGTACACAGGGCTATCACAAGCAGTTTAGAAACAGTTGAACAAGGAAAAGCATCTTAATTACAGTAAAACTATATATATTTCTTTCCGATTTTGCCTGCTTCCGAAATTCTGTTTGTATATGCTGATTGGCTTTTTTTTAACAACACAGCTAATAATAACTATAAAATATGGCCAGAGCAAAGATTCTGCAGCAAAGCTCACATATATTGGCGATTATTTATTCTAATGATTCAGAGAAGCTTTACAATTTTCTTTCTAATTAACCTATCAATGGTGATGTCGCTTAAACATTCCTTAGGAATATTATCTTCTCATTATTGCCAGAAAACATGGTGCCCAATTTTATACCTCAGTTGTTCTTATGCATGGATGGATAGTCTGAATTAACTTGAACTGAAGCAGATTTTGTTAAGAGACATTTCCCATACACACAAACTACTTTCTTATTTACATTTAAGTCATTAATATTCAACTTTAAAAGCATTAAGCAGAGGGAAGCTTTCAGTGTTTGAACACTGTAAGAATATAAGAGAGGAGCATTGTCTTCATCAAATGCCATCACATCAAGAGAAGCACCGATGAATTTGGGTAAGCATTTATACAAAATGCATATTCTGCCAGAGACACATTTGGTAGGAAAAAAGAAACACAATGGGAAATTAATTTGTGTAAAACTGCCAGATTCATAGCTGGAACGAGCATGTTTCTTGAGAATAAGTACAGATGGCAGCAGTTGTGCAAGCTTCCCAGGCCACCTTGCCGATGCACTTCAGCCTTTAGCTGGTGGGTATGTCTGATTGCTAAGGCTTTGTCATCTCTGCTGAAGACTGCCAGGAAGGTTACAAATCAGGGCTGCTGCCATTTCTGGAGGTGCCATGATGCAAGGCCAGCTATTGAGAACAGGAAGGGGTCCATTGATTGGTTTGCATGACTGGCCTCCCAGTCACTGATGGCTAGCAATGAGTTGTGTTCAGAATAGCTCTGCACACTGACCTCTGTGTAATGACATCTTCAAGTTAGCATTTAGTCTGAAGAGTCAAAGACAGTCTAAGGCTTTATGAGATTAAATATTGGGTTTCATGGGCAGCGCTCTCAAACCTTTCCTGTGCTGTTAGTGGGTTTGAAATATAGTGATTAGGATGCCTGCATCCTCTCAGACAGTCATGCAAAAATTGTACCTGAATTGTGTGGGAGCTGGAGGTATGACATCACAGGCTTGGGGAATTCTTTTTGTTGTTAATTTCTTAAGAAAAATGAAATCCATAAGTGCAAAATGAGAGAGAAACTGAACACCTTGCAAAATGATAATGCTGCTACATTGAAGCTTATCTTTCAGAACATCTGGGTGTCTCATGTTAAAAGCTTTGTATCTCTACAGAAAGCATCGTGCTGAAATTCCTCTTAAAAATAATGGTCTGATATTCAAATGTGCCACATGCAATGAAAGGAGCTAATGTCATAGGGTCATACCCAATAAACAATTCAGACACTCAAACCATGATGCTACAACTCCTGTTAGGTGGCTGGTGTCCTATTAAATGCAGAAGGAAGTTTAAGTGAGTCAGATGGATATCCAAACAGTCTGCAAGGAAAGCATAAAAGGTAAGAAGGTAACGGAAATATATTAAAATAAATACGAAGAGAAGGAAAGTACAGATCCATCACTCACTGAGAATGTGTAAAAGCCTGAAGTATTCAGTGTTTTCTTCCTATCAATCTTCATCAAAATGTTCAGAAAGATCATCTTTTCAACAGTACACATTTCAACAAAAACAAATAAGTAGACGTAGAGTAAGGAAAAAGATGCTTAAAGAATTTTGAGATTAAAGTCAGCTGAACTTGCTGATGTTTGTGTATGCTCAATGACTTAAAGAAAATAATTTCTACACTATTTGTGATTCGTTCTCCAAGAACTCATGGAAGACAAGGAAGTTAGTGGCAGACTCAAGAAAGGAAAACATGTCCTCTACATCTAAAATAGGATAGCAAAAGTTCCTTTAACTTTCATTTTCAGAAAAAATCTGTGACAAGTTATCAAAAAGTTGAAAAAGAATGTAAACAAAAATTGCAAAAAATAAACCTTGTCAGATCAGTCTGATTTTCATTTCTTATTTTCATTTTTATTTCTTTGTGCGAAAATGGGAAGAAGAAGGTATGAGGCATCTTCTTTTCACCTTTCAGCACTCCCTTATAGGAAATTCATAGAAATGGGATGGAAAAATAGCACCTAGGTGGAGTCACTGTCAGGTAGTTACTGAAAATAATCACTCTCAAAGGACACCCTGAGTGGTTTGCTCCTGAATTACAAGTGTACTTCTGAGGGGTCTGTAACCAAATAAGCTCAATTCAACAAATTCTTTAATAACTGGAGACTTATTGCTAAATAGCAAAATTCATTGATGCCAAGAGGTTCTTAGTCAAAGAGAGCTTAAAAAGACTTTGAGTTAGATTTCAGAATTAACTTTTTGTACTGAAGTAGTCAGTATGAAACGTGCTGTGCTTCTGCTAGGGCAGAGAAATCAGATTCATTATTTAAAATAGGGAATAAGACTTGAGGGGATAAATTTGGAATCTAAGCTAACCATGAGTCACAAATCTGATGTGCTACAAAAATGCAAAAATCTCATTATGGAAGCATTATTAACCAGAATGCTTCTCCCACGTGGGAAGAATTTTATCATTTTGATCAATTCTGCCTGCCCCCAGCTTAGTAGTAACTCCAGTTTGGGGATTGTGTATGAACTTGGAAGTACCCAAAGGAGAATTACCTAAAAAAGATCACGGGGATAAAGCTGTGGGAACTAGCTTTTGATCCTGAAAGGAGAGCAGTGAGGGTTCACTGTAAGACAGATTTTCTAGACCTGCTCACCCTCATCTTAGCTTTACCTCTGGCCTCACCTTGGTATATCCAAGATCCTCTTCAATAATCACTGGATCTTGAAAAGGCAGAAATATCCCCAGAACAAAATTTTAGGTCTGTCTCTCTCCCGAATGAATGATCTACACCAGCAGCATCTGTCAAGGGTCATGAGAGAAAGGTTTGTTTTATGACAAGCTTTTTGCTTTCTGAGCAGAGTAGAGGAGAAAGCACTTCTGAATGCCTGGACTGAGAGAAGGCGTGTGGCGTGAAGGCCTTGTATCAGAGAATCCATACGGGCAGGGGGAAGAAAGGAGAGGTTATAAATGTTAACTTCAGAAAAAAGTAAGAATAGGAATTTGTACTTTATTAGATGCACAGGAAACCAGTTCTCAATCAAGATTTTCTTTTTGTCTGAATTCCCCAGATATGAGGAAGTCTAATTGAAGCTCTTCCCAGGGCAAGGCTGTTCATAGCATTTCTCTTCTGTGTTGTTTTTCTTATCTAATCTGAGCTGGACCTGTGCTGCACAGCTGCCGTAATTCAGTTACACATCAGTCAGCCACAAGACACAAATGCAGGGAAAACAATTAACCCTCTGCTCCAGCCACTATTTATTTTTCCTCTGGTCTCAATCCTTGTAATGGAAATTTCAGAGTACCCAATTTTTGCAAACTTGTTTCTTTACTATCCTTCACTCACATACTGAAGATGCGGGGCTTTTTTTTTTATAAGCTTTCCAAGGTTATTTGCACATATGATTTTGTTATTAAAAAGAGGAACTATCAGATCAGATACTCGCATAAAAAACAACCTACTGAAATACAGAAAAGGTTACACTAATACAAAGTAGTTCCTGTACATTGACCAGTGAGAACAGAAGAAAGGCAAACAGCAAGGGAAAATGTGGCATTAACATAACCTTTTTACATATTAAACTGTATTAAAATCTCTTTTTGTCTTTCTGCTCTGAGGTGCAGGGGATTTTATTTGAATGACTGTGTGTTCTCTGAACAACATTCACTGTTTCTCATTTTGAAGGCTATTTATCAAGGAGTGCTAAAAACAACTCCTTCATTTGATCTAATCTGGCACTTCTTTTCTCAAAACACACTAACAGGATCATTCTAAATATCTTCTGCAAAACGTGGTATATGCAGGCAGCACAGCACAAAAAAAGAACTGTTCCCAAACCTTTGGAAAGTGCAGCCTGACTTTCACAGGATTTCTATGAGGATTTTGTTATTTCATGGCATTTGGAAGCAGGCTTTCTCAAGCTGGTGGAATTTCGTCTGCATTTGTCCTTCCTTGTGGGGAGAGTGCTATAAATCTATGTTTAGTCTTTGTGTGATGTAAGTGGTAAGAGGGATTTTCTGGTCTTGCTCTGAGCACGTGAAGCAGCTACATCCAACTGGCCTGCAAAATTCAGGGTGACACCAGAGACCTTCATGGCCAACCACTGCATGATCCCAGGAGCACAACTGCTGTGTGTCACTGCTGGATGTCGGCAGAAGTACCTAAAAATCCATACTGCTTGCTACATCCGTAACTCCTAACAGAGAAAATCCTCTAAGAAAGAAATTTGCACTGCAAAAAATATGGCCTTTTGGCATCAAATAATCCTGAATTTTTCCTCCACTGCTCAGTCTGCAGCAAATACCAAACAAAATAGCAAGGCTCTGAGGTTTTATTTGAATCAATGGCTTTTTAGTTAAATAAAGTAGTGGTGGAGATTGCATGCAGTACCCTGGAAGAGTTCTTAAAATAGACTGCAACTCCTATTGACAAGGTATGAATTCCTATTGAGAAACACTGGCATAGTGCTTTTAGTAGCATTCTTTCTGTCTCTGAACAGAAGTAGGGACTAGATGACTTCTTGACATCCCTTCCAGTTTTCTTTGATGCAAGCAGTCTTGTTGACATTTCATATTATGCAAGTTTATTTGGTAAATACTGTATTGCAGATTCAGGAAGGAAGGAAAGCCTCCGGAGGATTACACTTTCAGTTGTCAGAAATACAATAGTAGCAAAGAAAGCATAAGAAACAGAAAGCATTCCAATGTCCAAGGCCAGCAAAGAGCTGGTTTTGTCAACAGAAGCTTGTAAGAGGAAAAGGAAGCATTCATCATCCAGAGGTCTCTATAGTCTCTTTAAAACCCTCTCTTGGGTGTACGCAGCATTGTTATTTCAGTGTGTTGGGTGTGCACAGCTCCCCACAGTGAGGAATGCACAGATGCAGACCGAGGCAAGCGTGACCCCCTGCCAAGCAGCTGTGCTCTCGTAGTACTGATAAATGAATTTGCTGAGCCCACCCAGCTCAGGCCCTCACACAGCTCTCAGCAGTCCGCCTCCTGGACGCGCACCTCTACCGACACCAGGATCTCCATCCAGGTGTTCCTTCTAACAGCGCATCTGCAATGCAGCTGCAAAACTTCACCTCTGGAAGCTGCAGTGCTGCTCATACAGGGCTGTCACCTTGCCGTGCTGCTCACTGGACCGTCCCACAGAGTTAGTGTGTGGCCGTGGTACTGCACCAAGCTGCAATAGAGCTACTGCCTGCTCTGTGTGCTGCCTGCCATGCTGACCATGCGAAGTGAGCACTCTGCTGCTCAGTGTGGAGGTTTCCTGCACCCAAAGCTGGTTTCTCTGTGAGTGAAGGGCACAACCAGAACAAGGCAATATCCGAGGGAGTTCAAGGAAGGAGACACAGACAGCAGTGTCCTGCTTTGTAGCTAGAGAGATAGAGGCAGAAAAGTACTAAGGAGGCTGAATGACTGCAAAGCCACCAGGAGAGCAGCAACAGAAATCTGTAATCAGAGCTGTGGGGATCGCTGCTAAGGACACCCCAGTGAAAACCACCTGTGGGTTACTCGTGCAGATCACACTCCTGAGAATCCAGCACACGTGCTTGATCTTGGTAGTGGCTGCTGCAGCAACTTGCCTTTCCTTCTTTAGTCTGCAACACTAAATTTGGTGTGAAGCCTTGCCGCCAAGATTTAGATGGTCAAATGGTAGATCTCAGTGTTTGTACTCCAATGCTTTCTTTTCTCTGTGAAAACAGCCAATTCCATGCAGCAGTGGTGTTCTCACCCTGTACAACACCACAGGGTGAACCGTAGCATGGTAACATGCTTCCAGTTGTTCCAACATACCAAGCAATTCAGAAAACTTCTTTCGTATATAAGGCACAAGACAGGTTACAAACACATACTCTGATTTCAGTAACAGATGAGCAGCATTTGATACATCCCATTCAGAATCCATCTTGGAGGTTATTTAATCTGCCAGTGATATCCTTCAGACAGACAGGAACAAATTTGCCTTGATGCGTCTGTCTGTCATTCAAGTAACCTGTGATCCATTGAATATGTCTCTTCCTGAAACGCTCATTTTCCTGCAATTCTGTCTGACTCAATGTTCTTCTTACCTGACAGGTAGGGGATCAAATAATTGAAATCAATGGAGAAAGCACAAGGGACATGACACATGCCAGAGCAATAGAGCTAATCAAGTCTGGTGGCAGGAGAGTGCGACTGTTGTTGAAACGTGGAACAGGCCAGGTCCCTGAATATGGTGGGTTTTCATCTTTATGATTTTCTACGTGCATGAACCTATATAAGTTAATTATATTGCTTTGGTGTTAAGTAGCAGTTGTGAATTAATATGTTGTCATGTGCTAAGGTATATTAAGTATGGACTTAAGTGCTTACCTGAGTACGGATGGACTTGTTCACATTTAAGTGCTTTCTTGGCTCAAGGCCACACACAGATGTATGTACATCACTGTCCTCTGCTGCCCTCCCAGCACAGGCAATGGCTTAGAAGATGTGCACTGGAGGAAGCACTTTGAACTCTTTAGAGGATATCTCTGAGTGTGCTGGGAGTTGCTGATTTGCCTGTAAGCTGTCCTTTCCTCTATTGGTACCTCTCTGCACATTTTCAATCACAGCAGACAGTCTTGTTGCCACATCATTTAGAGGCTCAGATTTAAACTCCAAGCATTAAAAAGAATGTACTTTGACAACCCTACCCTCTGTATTATCTCTGACAGTATACACAGACAATCAAGTAGAAGCCAAGTCTGAATAGAAAAGGAGACTGCTGACTGTGATGAGAAAGCAAGATTCATTCTTCTCACGTTTCATTTCTGAGACTTTTTCAAATATTCTGAAGTGCGAGCCATTTAGACAATATAAAAACTTTATTTCATTGCTGAAATGACAAGAAATAAAAATAAGTTATCCAAAGGTTATTCAAAGACAAAAAGCACTTTTTAAAAAATTGAAATTAGGTCTTAAAGAACAGCATGACCATGTCATATGTTTACATAAGTTCTATGACGCGTGCAGCTGGGCCTTAAATATCATAGAAAAATGTTTTTTAAATAAACGTTCCTTTACATCTTTATGCTAGTTCTTCCAAAAGTCCCTTAAATTTTTCTAATATTCTGTTTGAAGTTCCAGAATCATTTCCCATTAGAATCAGTAATTGCAGTAGCATATGAAAATGCAAAGTAATACTTAGGTTTAAATGTAGGTTCAGGTCAGCCTTTGTTATCAACAAAAGCTCATTACCTCAGTTGGAGGCATTAAAGTCAGTTCCACTGAAAGCCAGTGCTTTGCCAGCTCTCAGTCTATGTGGTAATTGCTCTATTTTCCTCTCTGAACGAGAGCCAATCCTATGGCTCAGGCAACACTTGGGATAGTGCTGGTTGCATTTTTACCAGCTTTCAAGAGTTTTCTGGGTCAGAACCTGCTCTCCTGGTGACAAAGTTGGTCAGTCGTATATTTTGTGAGTGGGAACAAAGCCAAAATGGCTGTCAGTGATCATGGGAAATTGGTACGAAGATCATTAATAACAATTTTAGCCAACCCCTCCAGGAAAACCTCCAACAGAGATTCAGATCACCTCCGAAACTTTTTTGTAGAGAGAGGTTCATCACTTTTAATGAAAGAATAAATAAGAGTCCACTACTGACTTAGCAGTAGTAATCCTTTTCAAATAGCAGAGCCATGTTCCAGCCATTCTCAGGTTCCTTGGAAAATGATTTAATTTAATGGGGGTCATGGGATGCTACTGAGACCAAAGAATCCATGCCAGACTTGATTATAGTTTGGAGCCTTTCCAAATCTGCCTTTCTTAAGTTCCATCTTCTGTGTGGCACTTAAACCAAGGCTTATGGGAGATCTAAAATGTTCATACAGTCTTACAGACCTTACTACAGAGTTGTAAGAAAATAAAAATAAATGGGGGAAAAAAAAAATGTTCAGTGTATATAGTATTGTTCTGGGAAAACAAATCCTCCAACAGATGTAAAGGAGCATGAACTTTCCTCTCCCCAAAAGTACCTGAATGGGAAATATGGATAAACCACTACAAATCTGGGTGCAGTTTGTAGTAATAGCAGAACAAAAATTAGATGAATTCACATGTAAGTTTAAAGTATTGTTCACCATATAGAAAGGCTTAGAGGAAAGGCAACGTAAAAATGCAGATTGTTGTGATATGTGCTCTAAGGAACTATTGGCACTAAGGCACATGTTTAATGCTGGAACTTTGTATGTCATGTTGACAGTTGTACTTGATGATCTTAAAAATCTTTTCCAACCCAGATGATTCTATGATTCAATAGAACTTGCTATCAGGAATTGCTATTTAATGAGAGAGTTAATCATTTTCCTAGCTGCATCACCAGCTTACTGTTCCACATGGGAGAACTAAGTAGCAGTGCTTGAAATCCATGTTTACCTATTGCACGGAAACAGCAGTAAAAGTGTTCAAAACTTACTTTGTAACGTACATATCGCCTACAGAAAGCATCAGAGCAGAGTAATATCTGCATGTCTGCAGTTCTTAATATGAACATGACACAGGCAGAGAAAACACAGGACTGCGTTCAGTCTGCAGGTGAAATGGAAACAAAATAAGCAGCTGCTTTTGAAAAGATCTGATATTTCAGTCCTCCCTAAGTCCTTTCCAAAGCAATAAAAAGTGTAATATGAATAAACAGAATGTGCACATAAAAATCAACAGCATCTTTTTTGAAAGTTATAAACAAATAGAAACAATGAACACCAAAGGGCACTTCTCAAGAAGGACAGAATTTCAAGGATAAGACAACATGCTGCAAAGAGTGTTTATCAGAGTGCTGATGACAGAAACCTCCAGAAAATAATGTATTTTCCAAATTAAGGAAAACTGAGCACAAGTAAGATTGTGACAAGTGAGCACAAGGACAAAGTGGACCTGAAGACATCCAAGTATTTCAAACACAGCAGTTATTTCTTCTTCCTACCAGAATTGCTCTGTTGAGCAGACTAATTGGAGCTTTTTTTTTTACTGAAAGAATCACTCTCTTTTGTTGTTCTTAGCAAGTACATGTCAGAAATCTCTTTTATCACCATCAGCGTCCAGATCTGCAGCCCCTCAGATGGAAATAGGACTTGGCTGAGCATCAAAATGCAAGGCTGAAGGGTTGACTGGATTGCAGCAGTGGTGTGGCACAGATGACTGGAGAGAAATAGAAACAAAGAAGCATATCAGGATGCTTTCTTGCTCTTCTCTTTCAGTCTCTGACAAGTGAAAGGTCAGGGCTTCCTAAATCAGCTGTAGGCAGGCTGCATTTCAAGCCCTTTCCAAGAGCAGTGGCTTTCAGACTCATGGTGTTAAGAAGGAAGGTTGCCTAGGATGAAACTAACTAGCTAAAAAATGCCACGTTATTGTCCCTCAGTCTTTAACTTTGTATTTTCTTAGAGCAACATAATTCTTTTTAAATTTCAGAGCCATTGTTCTGTTAGCACAAAATATGACAGCATGAATTTAAGTATAGGAATTATCAGTGGGGGAATGCTGTTGTGATTGGCATCAGTGAAAGCAGTGTTAAGAAAAAGCCAACACTGATAAGAAAGTGATCTGTGAAAGAGAAAAATGTACTCTGAAAAGCAAAAAGATTCCAGCAAAGAAATGAAGAGCATTCCTGAGAGAGTGTAAATCTGAATGAGAGATGTCTGTTTGTGCCACCTGGAAATCCGTCCTTGTAAGTACATCCCAGGAAACTCCGGCTGAGCTGAGGCACTGCTGAAATCTAGGGAAGGGAATAAAGTGTGCCATAAAAGCACCATTTGCTTCAAAGCCAGCTGTGTATTCTGCAAATTCCAGATATCCCAGAGCACTTCAGAGAGAGAAGGTCCCATATAGCCAGAAATCCTGTGTACCCTCTTCTATCAGAAGATACGTGAAAAAGTAGAGATATGGTAAATGCTCTGAAACAGAAGCTGATTCACAGCAGAGTACACCAAAAGAAGCTTAGAAAATGGATATTTTATCACCCAGAATTGCTGAACATGTTTGCTGAGGATAAGGATAGCCAAAGGAACTGAGCTTCCACAGAAGGTGAATTGCCACAGCTCATCCAAACCCAAAGAACAGCAGCCTCATGTTTCATAGGAAATAGTTTTCCAGAGTCGATCTCCAAAGAATCAAGACCACAGTGAAAAATCATATTATTGTGCAAGCGCTGCTGGGGATCCCAATCCAGTAGTGCCCTTAGTGCCCAGGGATTGCTGCAGGAAATGCCAGGTTTCATACACATCAAGATACACAACATTCACAGCCAACGTTTTGGCACTGAGCACTTCTCAGCCCAGCAATAAATACAACTTGTTTAAAGCAGCAGACCAAAATCTTTCTCAAAATGTCTGCTTAATTCTCAATTTATGCATCTGTCAAAGTTAATGGTTTCAGCAGGAGCTGCTGCTTGCTCACACTGTGGTTGTCTAATTGCAGGCACTCGTATTTTTCCGGCCTTATCCCTATCTATAAGAACACCATCAGAAACACATCTATATTGCACTGCTGAGCATTGGGATGAAGAGGCATCCCTAAAGGCAAAACGAGGGAAAATTGTTCACAACATCCAAAAATAATTACATTCAGGCTTAAATAAAACTAACAAATCGCAGCCTCTCCATCCAACAACGAGCTCTGAAAGAAGCAGGCTAAGTCTAATGACGGATCTGCCCCAGGAAGCTACAGCTTTCTTCAGCAACAACCAGAATTATTCTAAATATCAGTGGAAGAAGGTCCCTAGGAAAACCTGTGATGTTTTACTCTAAGTCTCAGCAGTGCTGGCAACTTGCTTCTTCTGGCTTACTGCTGCTAGCATTTCCTTTCATTACATAAAGCTACATTAGAATATGTGAGTAATTATAAGAAGTGCTTGAAAGTAATGTATTTTACAATAAAAAAAAAACTGCAATCTGGGCTAAAAGGTGGAGGAGGCTGAGGCGTGATTAACCTCTGAATGGTGATTTGTGGGTGGACTCTATCCCAGCAGCAAGGCACAACATCCACCCCCAGCCTGCTTCCCTGCTGGTGCCAAAAGATAGAAAAACTGAATTTCACCCACGAGAAACATTTTAACGAAAGCCAAGGAATCAAGGCTTTCACAGCAGGACTTCACTTTCTATCAAGTTTCTATCAATTTTTTTCATTTTTCATTTAGTTTTAAGTTGTTTAGCCTGCAGAAAGTTGAAAGTTTTAGGCACTCCAGTCCGTTCACATCAATGTTTATGAAAAACATCCCCTTTCCCTCCTTTGGAAATCTGGGTCCGGCCTTGCATGTGCTGTGCTGGGACGATCAGTATCAGTGAGGTCTGGCACACAAGGTCTCTATGTATCATGACTGGCTGTCATTTCACAGAATCTTAGAATATCCAGAATTGGAGAAGACCCATAAGGATCGTCGGGTTCCAACTTGGTGGCTCTGTACAATGGCTTTTCTTTATCTTTCTCTGTGCATTTTCAAGATGGGTGGCTTCACATGAGGCGGTCATGTACAAAACTCACTCTGTGGACCATCATAGAATCATAGAATGGTTTGGGTTTGAATGGACCTTTAAGATCATGTAGTTCCAACTCCTTGCTATAGACACGGACACCTCCCTCTAAACCAGGCTCACAGCCCCATCCAGCCTGGCCTTGAGGGAGGCTTCTGGGGAGGGAGCATCCACAGCCTCACTGAGCAACCTGTTCCAGTGTCTCACCACCCTCACAGTAAGGAATTTCTTCCTAATATCTAGTCTAAATCTGCCCTCTTCCAGTTTAAAGCCATTTCTCCTCATCCTGTCGCTACATGTCCTTATAAGAAGTCCTCCTTAAGATTTATGACATGATTTTGCAAACTAGGGTTTAGATTCATTTGTAGTTATTTAAGGAAGAGTTGTGGCAAGTAAAGCTTCAGTATATATAAAGTCATTGCTGGCTAATAGATGAAAGTTGCCAGTTATTTAGCAAGGAGCCATTTATGAAAGGTCTTAAATAACTCTCTGTTCATGTTCCAGCACTGCCTGAGACCAAAAATGTCAGAGTTGATACCAATGCAAGGATTTTTCATGCAAACTGTTTGGCACAGTTCTAAAATTTGTTAAACCTTTTGCTTTTCATTTGTCATGACTCCTTCACAAAGCACCTCGAGATGTACTCCACACACGCTGTTCAGGTGACTCTACCTCCTGAGTATATATATATACATGTAGCAGTTGAAATTATTCACTAATACTTAGACTTACAGCATGCTTATTTGTGTCAGCTTTACAGAAATACTTCTTTCCTGTTACATATGCACTTTTTACTCGGGTCTTCTAAACTTACTAAGAATTCTCTGCTCTAACAATAATGAAATATCTTTATGTCACTGGTTCTGTTAATTCTAATGATTGGTCCTAGGCTGTTCCTCCCCTTCCTTTAGGAATGGTACCTTCCAGTCTCTCCATGTGCATGAAAAGTGACAAGCATGGGTCCCCATATTTCTACTTATTGGGCCACCCTAAAGACACGGTTTGTAAACTCTGCATGTATATCTTATCTTTGTCTAATATGCTTTTGTTTCTCGCAGTTGTTAATTGAGTCTTTTCTACCTTTTTCTTACACTCTTGCTCTCTTAGTAGTTTCTAAATTCAACTCTCCTTTTATAACTGGTTATCTTAGATAACAAAGCACACCTATGTATTTTACAGAATTAATATCCTGCATATTTGGTTCTTAGAGTTCCACTACTGCTAGTGCAACAAGCACAGCTGTAGGTCTGCTGTATATCTGTTTTTCCTCATGGCAAAACTACAGATAGCCAAAGCCTTAATTACCCCCATCCTTACAGTCCTTGGCTTACAAAAATAGCAGTGATGTGAAGGTGGAAGTTACATGCTGATCTTAATTCATATTTATATGCAGATTCTTGAAGAAATAACTAATGTAAAATTGAAGACTATCTGGGGACCAGTCTGTAAGGAAGTATGCATTTTTTAAACCTGGTGGCTTTGCTGAATTTATACATAACACTTTGCACATGATTTCAAGCTATTTCTCTGAGATCCTACTGAACAAGTTATTCAGATACAAAAAATTCATAATATACACTTGTGGCCCAGAAATGATACCTGGAAAGCAAAGGAAAAGGAAAATGTGTTTTTCCTAACTTTTCTTGATTGCTGTCATGATAGAAAACCCAGCAGTGTTCAGATGAATTCAGTCACCCTGCTATTATTGACTTTGCACACTGTAGTGTATTTGCTCTAATTATAAGGCAGGTTTCACGCTATTGAAGCAGATAGATTGGAAAAGGAAAGGCTATTCCCAAAGCTACCCTCCAGCTACTGTGCTCTGAACAGATCCTCGCAGAATTCCTGCCCACAACACCCCCATCAGAAAGCTGTGTTTAAGTGACCAGTTTGAGGCATGCAAATCAGGGTAATTTAGTCAATTGCTTGCAGGTGTTGCCTGTTAGAGCTTATTTCTGGCTTGTGCCTGCAAAGAAGAATGTTTGGAAAGCAAATATCCCCTTGCGTTTTGCTAGCGTAGAACTGGACACGTGTAGAGGCCATTGGAAAATTGCAGCAGTGTAGTTCAAGAGTCTGAACTGTATACATCAGTGTCTTCCCCCATCTGGTCTGAGGTCCCTCAGCAACACATCAGAAGTTCCTGGGTAGCATAAAACCCTGAACAGCACCAGTGCTTGCAGTGTCCTTACCTTAGTTCTGCTTTGCTGCTCTTGGTGTGTGAAGAAAAGTCATTCAGAGAGATCATGTGGTTAGAAACTGTCCTGGTGGTAGGGCCACCTTTCAAGTCTCCATTGTCACAGCAAGCTGCAGTTCTAGCATAAGTATTATACATTAAAAATCGTTAGATTTGTTTTTTCTCTGGTAGCATAACAGACACAGGAAATAAGTCTTCCTGAAACAGGTAGAAATTCAAATTCTCTATAACTTAGCTTAATTATGCAGCCACACAGCTAATTATTTATTGGGCAGGTAGTGTTGGGGCAGATAAAATTAAAACATCTGTCTTATAACATGTTTCACTTTCCTGTGTTTTTAATGGAACAGTGTGGTGGGACAGAGAGGGATTTTCCTAAAGAGTCCGTTTTGCAAGGAGTCTTGTCCCAACCAGATGTACATGCTACCTTCATTGTAAAAAGCCCATCTGTTAGAGCCCTGATCAAGGATGTGAATCAAATCTCCCAGCACAGGGAACAGGTATATCAGCCTTTCTGATATGTCTTAGGAGAACCTCCTCTCATGACATTACAAGTCAGCCTTTTATGAGTATGCATTTCTCTCATAGGAGTTGTCCCATTTTGTGTAAATAATCATTTATTGAAGTTATCAGTAGGCTTAGTTGAATTTAGATATAGCAAAGGAGAGATGCAGTTGCTAGAAGGCAGTTTAGAAAATATATCCAGATAAGTGATATCTGCTTCGGTTCTGTGCTTTCATGGGACAGGTTAGCTAGTGAGCACTGTATATCAGTATTTGCAAAAAAGCATGAAAAATTTGGGAGCATACATTGTGTTTTTGTTGTTTAGATACCGAAAACCCTTCAGAAATCTTCAGGCAGCTGCAAACTTCAATCTTCTAATTCTTTAACTCTGTTAGTATGCCAGAAGCTTTTATCTTTGGATAATACATGGCTAAAGCATCTGGGCCTGAACATTTCAGCCAGATACGTCTACCTGTTCAGAGTACTGATCAGATAATCCTATTCATCCTACTTTTAGTACTCACTTTACAAATCTCCAGAGCTGAGGTTGGTGTTATTTGAAACTTGAACTAGCCCATATATCATTCATTTGATGTGAATGCAAAAATCAATAGTCATTTTGGAGAAGTGCCCTTTCATTCAGGGACCACCTTGATGGAACTGTGAACATTCATTCATATTCACGCCGCATTTCCAATACCACCTTGTTGTTTCTAACAACACCAACTTAATTTCAGGAACCTGCAGTGTGTTAAAAAAAAAAAAACAAAAAAAATTTAAAAACCCACTAACTTAACCAAATGAATCAAAACACTGGTTAATAAAATTGGTCTAAAACCATCAGGCAATTGGAATATGAGCCCCCACAGGTTCTGGCTTTTTTATTGCTACAAGTGAAAACTGTTCAAGGACAAAATTGAATATTAAAATTTGTTTTGCAAACATGTCCTTTCTTTTTTTTTTTAATAACCATGTAGCAGCTGGCAGGGAAGTAGAACATCCTTCTGTTAAGTAACAGTGTATGTATAGGTATACGCACAGCAACTTTCTGTTTTAAAAGAAAGACACACGGACCTTTTACATAGGTCTCCTTGATACAGAAATAGAAAATGCACTTTAGAAAGGGAGACAGATGGGAAGACTCAGTGAGTTTTGTGGGTATGTTTTTGAGCTTCTAATGGAGTGATACCATTTCCCAACATTTAAATGTGCATAGTCCTAAATGTTGCTTTTGAAGTTACACCTCCAGAGACTTTGGTTAGTCCAGCTGAGTTCTGTAACCCATACTCCCCCAGTCTGTATAATGGGAATAGGAGTATTTACTTACTTACCTATCTCATGAGAGTGTTATGGGACCTTAATTATTTAATGCTTGAAAAGCACTTTAAAGATTAAAATTCCTAGTTGACTGCTGAGCATTACTGTTAAAGCAGAACCTCATTAATCCATACGTGTTATAATCCACACCAAAACTGGCAGTGTTCCTCCACATCTGAGCAGAGAGTTAATAATAAGGATGTTGAGTAAGTTCTCTTATTACTAAGGTTTAATTATTATAATACAATATACTGGAGTACATTTACTAATGTGGTGTAAGGAGTAGCTAATTACATCTAAACTACCGTGGCTAAAACAGATGAACAAACATTATCCTTGGTTTTGTTCACATGAACTGCCTTTTTATAACATTTTCTCTGCAGTTTCCTGTATTTCTGTTCAGTTGATGATATTAGATGATAAGCATTCAAAATAAAGGGCCTAAGGGAACACAACTGTCTCTCCCAGTCTTCACTGCATTGTTTTTTTTTCTTTTCTCCTTGCAAACAGAGAAACAGAAAAAAATGGAAATCAGTGACTGTGACTTTCCAATTTGCCATAGAACTAAGTCCAGTTTTCTGCTCTTGCAGCATAACATGACACACAATCTCTCTTACAGCTCATATTTGTCTTTCTCACTCACAAATTCACAGTGTGCCCCCAAATTAATATAAAATAAAGGCTTCATTGCTCCATGGTGCTGTTTGTCAGAGTTAGTTTCCCTGTGTCTATGGTGGTGTCCTTACAACAGGAGTCCACTGTATCAATGGCAACAGTACGGAGTCATAAGTTGTCATCCCTGGGGCATGACCCAATCATTCTCATAACAAAGGTTATGCAGTAGCTTCTTTAATTACTGGACATTAAGGGTTCTAAAGTCCATTCCACATTTCTTCAGCACAGCCAATTTTCTGTAATGGCATGTATTCACTCAAAAGAGCAGAGCCACTCATCCATATTTTGATGTGAACATTGATTTGGAGTGGTCAAACTTCATACTCTTCTGGAGGGATGCCAGAAGTGTTGTGTACCCACCTCTGCCTTGAAATGCACAAGGACATTTTATCTTTGCACCTCCCAATAGTCTCCATCTCTAAAAATATCAGCTGAACTTGGGATACGATGACTATGAACTCATTTAAGTGATAGTTTAAGTGATCTGTGGTTATCCAGGTGTAGGAGGTTCAGCTTTTTAGTTTGCTTAAAAGATTCCTTAAACAGCTGTCAACTCTTCTAGGGACACAAGCACAGCTATGAAACTACAAGGAGTTATATAAAATACAACAACCAGCAGTCAAGGTTTATTGGGAAATCCTTGCCAGAGGCCTGGTGCTATGATACATAAAACTAAATTAAACTTAGAGCCTCTTTTGGCTCTAGTCATCAGCATGTAAAATTTGATATGTCTAAATGCTCATATAGAGCATTACATAAAAAAATATTCCAGTCACTGGAGAGAAGGCAAGCTTCTTCCATGGAAGGCACTGGTTGCAGTTGGTCCAGCATCCTGTGGTGCAGCTCCCAGCTGGTGTTTGTGGCCCCGCAGCAGGGAGAAGCTATGGGAGCTTGTGGACCCTGCCAGACTTCTCACAGCTCGTTACTCCTTGCTTGGAAGAAATCATTCAGAAAATGAAATGCTTTTTTTATTATTATTTGACAGTATATGCTAACTGTCACTCTCCAACTCATGTTTAGCATGGTTTAGTGACCATGGAGAATATTACATCTTTTTAGCTACGGCAACACATATGCAGTTCAGAATTTTAAACATCTGGGTTCATTCTGACAACACGTACTTTGTGTTTGCTCATTAGGAGATGAACATTACAATATTGCATTCACTTATTCATTTACTTCCATCTCATTAGACAGTTTTCAGAGAAAATTGTCTCAGTGTCCAAAAGATGTCAGATGTCACAGTAATCCCAACAGCAAGCCTGGTCGTAGGGCTGACCCTTCAGTGCCCAGTGGCCTTGAGTCTGAAAAGGGATAGCTGAAGAGAGACTAAATTAATTCAACAGCTTCTAACAATAGCAGGATAGGAATATTTATGCATGAACATTGTAAATAAGGATGCATTTGAACCAAGTTATGTGTTTTGCTTAAGATCCTGCTGCGATCTTAAGTGAGAACTGCCAACACATCACCTGCTGGGAACAGCTTTCTGAGGGGCATTTGATGAACAGTCAAAATGCTCTGAATTCCTTACTTATTAACTAAATTTTATGTATTATCTATGTATATTTAATAATGACAGCTATTTATTGACCAGACAGGATGTGATGCCTACTGGCAACACCCCTTTTAGCTGCAGTAATTAATAATTTTAATATTTAATTTTAATTAAATGTGTAATATCTAGCTCTTAAATTATTCAGACTTTACAGAATGTTTTTCATTAATACCACACATTCTATTAACATATTTATGAACACCTTTTATGACTTAATGTGACTTAATTCTATTAATAAAAACTAATTTAAAAGTCATTATCTTTTCTAATTATACAGTAACTTCTAATGCAGATAGATTTTCCAGCTCCACTGTGGTTCTGGAAGAAAACTGCCGAGTTTTCTGCAGCTTCTATTCTACTGCCTGAGTACTCAGAAGATAAAAAACCTTCTTTACTAAAGGGATGAGTTTCAATTGACTTAGTTGCTTTGGTCTGGTAGATGTGAGATGTTTGGCACTCCAAAAGGTGTGTCAAACACCTTGAAGGACCGAGTGAATCCTAATGGGTAGTTGGAGTAGCATCACTCAAGACTAGCACTTAGGCTGTCCATAGACTTAACACTGACACAGCAGTGATCGATGTAGGATAAAAGCACTGCGAAGACTGGAGCTTTCCATTTCAGCTGTTCACAGTAATAGCGAGTAGTCCTGCAATATTTATACAGATGCATTAACTTAATTCAAAGAAAAGTCCAATTTACCAGATTCACTTGGATTAGTGATCATTACTTATTTAAATATTTAATGGCTAGGAATATCTATTAGATCCATATCTATTGAACTGTCTAAAAATGCTCTTGGAATGAGCGATAAGCTGTACACTCATAATCATCTGGCCAGGAGGTTCATAGCCAGGAGACTAGTACTGCAAAACCATAAGATAAATTACTAAATCAATTAACCTGTTTAAGTTCTGAAATATAATATATAAATATATTACTATATTTGTATAGTGTGGCTTGCTTTCATTATTTTTTTCCCTTTCCCATTACACTGTAAGTTTAGGTCATTTTTTTCTGTAAAGAAAAGTTACATTTTTCTATACTTGCTATTGTAAGAACAGTGTTAAAATCACCTCAGTCCCATTCTATCTTCTGACTGTTGGAGATGATAGACAAATGATCCAGAGCTTAGGTACATACAACAGAATTACAGTTAATTGCTCATGGATGTGCCTTATATTTAAGAGCTGAACAACAGCGGGATGATCAAGTGGGAGCCATACTGAGACACAGCACCCAGACTAATCCAAGCTCCAGAGACAGCCCCGTGCTTTCTGGGACACTCACACCTTGAGTGTTTCTGAATTCTTTAGTTATCTCCTGTATCAACCTGAAAATTGTCAGGCCACTTACCCGCAGTCACCCGTGCTTGCTAAAAGGGGCCTGATATGAGCGATATGGGTATTATAAATCACCATGGCAATCCACTCAGCTTTGATCTGTGGCTTCCAGAAAGGCTTTCCAGAAGGAGCTCCGCAGCACCAGTTATATACGCGTTCAGCTGGAGAGCAGATGTATTCTCAGAGGTCTTCAGAGACACTTCTCTTTCTCTCTGACTCTGTGAGGCAGTTAAATGATTATCTCACGTGATTAGGCCAGTAAAAAACTGCTGAAGCAGTGCTGTAATTAAACAGCTAACTCAAGGAACAAGATTTACTGAGGATGCATTGGGTATAGAGTAGAATCTGAAACAATATAGAGTGAGAATAGGAACTCCTCAAGCCAGATCAATCACTTCATGCTTCTTTGTTAACCACTCTTACAGTAGAAGTTACATAAAAATTTGTACCTGTTTTTTTCCATAGCACTTTATAAAGATTACTGACACACAAATCAATGTGTGTGATGACTTTCCTGCTTTAAGAAAGCATTTGGCATTTTTCTAAACGATTTGTTATTTTTTTTCCCTGCAATGTGCTGTTTTGCCCTCTTTGTGCATCGTCTAAGCTTTTCCTTTCTCTCTTTTCTCTTAGTTCCCAACCAACATCATCTCCCAAGCTTCTGCAGATTTGGTCTGCTAAGCATAACTAACAATCCGCTCTTTTTGAAGTGTGTTTCTGTAATTCTTAAATTAGATTTCCAAACATGAAAGCACTTTTTCTATAAAAACTCCATGCACAGTACAGAAATGGTGATGAAAGTGAATTTTACCTGAGCTGAGATCATTCAAAGTTTCATCAGATGGCCCTTGCGAAGACTCTATGAACCATCACTGTTGTAAAAATATTTGAGGCATCTAGATAAAGGATAAAATGAAAGGTGGATATAATGAACCCAAAGGAACTGAATTATTGCTCATCGGTAATAATTAGTAACATGAAAAGAAGTAGGACATCAGAGTATGAATTGCACTGGGAAGAGAACAAAGCAGGAAGCAGAGCTGTGCTTACCAGTGTTGGAATAGGTCAGTGACACATTTTCTGCAGGTAATACTAAATTTTTGAAGATATAGAGGAGATAAAAATCCTTCACTTACCCTATGCTTATAGTCGCAGATCTTCAATTCTCGTGGACATCTGCAAAAGCCATGCCACCAGTAACTCCTGTGAGTTGTGGTGCCCCCCATCTCAGTTTTAGACCAACGCTGGAAAAAAAAAAAAGCAAAAAAACAGGTGATGACTTTGATCACAGGGAGACTGGAGCTGGCATTGTTCTATGCTTCTAACACAAGTCTCCCCCATCTCTTTCCTAACGAACCATCCTACTTTTCTGAAAACCAACAGCACAAAATTCAAAAATAAAATAAGCAGGGACTGAGATGCCAGTTCATTTTCCTGTGATTGTTCATGTCTTTATATGAATCATTCCAGTTATTCTGCTCATCCGTCCTCAACCTTTGTAAAAAACAACGTGCAAACTCAAAATAACAAATTAATAGAAAGCAGAAAAATTCCACTCACATTTGCAAGTTACTGTAAACTTTCAGGGTCACAGGGACATTACTGAGCCCTAACAAGCAAGCAGGATGATGGGCATGGTACATGATTGTAAGAAATTGTATTAGGTTTTCATTGCGTCATAAACAAGACTTCACAACATCATACTGATTAACTATATTTGTAGGAAAGGAAAAGAGTTTATATGCCAAATTAACTAAGTACAACCTAGATTTATTGTCATAAGGGTAAATGGCATGCATGTCGTTTCTGTACACAGAATCAACTTGTGGCACCCACAGCACGCTGTCAGAAAGGCATGAGGGCAGTGCTAGGGTAGAAAGGGCTGGCCCATATGGCCATGGAGCCCGGGCAAGGGAAGGACTGTGTCACAGTAGAAGGATCCTGTGAAGGTGCTGGCATTGAGGGGTTTGGGTGTGGATAACAGCAGTGGAAGAAAAGTGGATTTGTCTCTTTTAAGCCAAGCAAAGGGTGATTTGTGAGAAAATATTTGTATAGCGCTATTGAATAATTAACAAGAGGTGGAAGTTTATAGCCAGAAGTAAGGAGCATGCGCTGCCCATTACCACAGACATTTGGGGAAAGGACAGGTAGGAGAATGGCGTACTGTGCCCTGGCAGCTGAACAGAAGGCATCAAGAGCTTTTCTAACAATCCACACCTCAGGGAATCAGTTATCTCAGGAGACAAAAGGTGCGGTACGTCTGGGCTGTGGAAGCTCCAGGATGAAAGATTAAAGATTCTTTAAATATTCTGAAATATCCCTTCTTAGAGAGCATTAAAGGAAAACTGCAGGAGGCCAATGCAATCAGGAACATCACAAGCACGTCAAGATGTAATGAGAAAGAGCCAAATGCATTCCTAGTATAACACTGCCAGCATTAGTGGATACTCACCAGGGGACAATTTGTCCCATTTTTGTTACTAGCAACATCTCTAAGAACTGTTTGCCACCTTCTGGCAGTATATAATTTCAGACAAAAAGAAGGAAAAAAAAAGCACCCCATATTTTGTATGTAATCAAAAACTCTTTGATTCCCTAGGAAAATAATTCTGGGAAGATGTGAAGACAGCTGCTTAGACGTTTCAGGAAATGTGCAATTCATACTAATGAAAGAATGCAAAGCTTTAAAATATTGTTCATTATTCTCACACTTTGGAAATATAATATGGCATTGAGATCTTATTGTATTTAACTAATAAAGTGAGAAGTTATTTCTATTATTTAAATTTCTATTAAATATTAAAGAAATTAATATTTCTATCTTCTGCTTAATTTTATCTGCTGAAAAATCCCATATTGCTGATAAACTGCTGAGCAATTATTTAAAACATTTTGATGCAAAAGGTGAACCTAGCAGCAAATCCAAAGTGTGATCTCTCTTGATCTGAGATCTCAGCAGAGCAGATAAGAGCAAGGCCAGATTCAGATGCAGTCTCAGACGGGCAAACTGTAATGAAATCTACTACAGAAATTTACTAAATAAATACATCAGTAGGCTGAGCTCTTTCCTGACTTGGTACCTGGGCAATGCTCAGAAAGTAAGACAGGCACAACGCTTCTCAATTAGCAGTAAGGCTATGGGCTTCCTTTGCTGGTGGTTCAGATGATCACCAGCAAACACTGGATCCAGAGAAAGGACTGGTTGTTAGTTAGGACAGGATCAAGTGAGTGATAGCCTCATTTCCTGTCCGTTAAATACACATAAGCTGGCACAGCAAAGTAAGTTACTCACATGTGTCAGTTCTACTTCAAATAAAAAAGCCTTAGGACAGAAAACTCCTTTTCCTGATGCTTTCCCCTTGTCCCTCTTCCTCCAAAATGGCTGCCTTTGTCTCTTACTTGTCCTCCTACACACTGGAGATCGTGTGTCTATAGTGTCTCTTAACTCAGTTAGCAATTGAAGCCTTGCCTGAGAGTTAGGTGAAACAGGTCACAGGTTAGTCATTCTTGCACATCCCATAGAAGAGCCATCAACCTGCAGGCCAGTCACTCATGGGAACTAAAAACCACCCAGAAAACACCTACTAAATTACAGCAAATCAAATGCCATCACTGTGACTGATGATAGTGCTGCCCCCTGGTCATTTATCTTGTCTAAATTGGTAGGTCAAGGGAGCTTTTGTCCCTTCAGAGAAAGGAGGAAGGCATCTATTAGCCATCAGTGAGATGTATAACTCTGAAAATTCATTTCTCCCTCAGCAAGTATGATACCCAGTGACAAAGTAAAAGCACAAATTTAAAACTACATCATCCCTAAATCTCTCCTGTAGTTTCAAATGAATTCAATATCCTTCACTTCTGCTTGGAAGCTGTTAGGGCATTAGTAGTTCGAGCTCTATTAAATAAACGCGGTCTCCATTTTGTCCTTGAAGGGAAAACAGCGTAAAATCATTGCTCTGTCTCTGGTAGAGTATGCTTGCAAAATGTTTTGAGACACTTTGGAATAACAGACACTAAATGTAGGTTATGTTTGCACTTAACACTGCAGGTTTTATATAAAGCTTAAAAATTAGGACAAAACATTATCTTTTTCAGACATACTAATAAGTATCTCCAAAATGTAGCTATAACCTTAGATTACGTGCAAAAGGAAAGTGCTCATTAAGTTGCTCAAAGAATAATATTTGGCATTTTTCTTGTGTTTATGTTTGTTATAGAAAAGCAACCATTTCAGTGTTGGTTGAATACTTCCGAATGAACTCTTGTGGTTTGCACAGACCTCTTAAAAATATTTATATTTTGAGCTATAAATTACTTACATTACTGTGCTTTGCCACGCACTAGTAATGTTGGTGTTCCCCCATAATTTTCAAATATTAGAGAAAAGTTGGTTACAATATCCTCTCATCAATATCGTCCTTACCTGCAAATTGCAACAAAGGCTGGCTGTCATGGACATCTATCAAAACTGAAGAAGACTTTCAACCTAATTTCCTTTTATTTAGAAGGAAAAGCAAGTTAGGTTGGGTTGCTGTGCTTGGAGCTTACAGAAAGTCACTTCATCAACTTCTTACACACAAGTACTATATCACCAGAGAGTAGGAATGGCAATTTAGTTTCACGGCAGCTTTTTCCTTCAGCTACTGGAAATGGAACTTACACAGCTGTCTGCCCCGTGAGCAAGTCAGGCTCAGTATGTCACACTGCAGCCAGTGGCTCACATGGGGTTGTCCTGCAGCCAAACTCTTCCCCAGGCTATAGCTAGCTGCAAGACTTCTTGCTTGGTTGGTTGTGTTTTAATTTTGTTGGTGTTTTCTAGAGGAGAAGCAGAGATCTGATAATATCTATCATGCTGCAAGTTCTAGCTTACAGATATATATATATGCATATCATTACGTGTAACGAATATGCCCCTGCTGATTCACTCTGAAGTTGTTTCTAACCCACTACAGTTTCTTACTGCAATATTTGGTGATTCCTCTTAAAAAAAAAAAAAAAAGCAAGAAAAAAAAAAAGTAAAAAACATTGAAAATTCAAAATTGTCCGTTAATCAGCCAGGGCAGGATTTCCTATCATTACCCCATCTCCAGGGAATAAAACAGCAGACTGCTCCCATAGATAACAAGTACAGCATTATCCTTTCTGCCCCAGAGGAGCAGCAGCAGTGTTTGCAGCCCCATTTTCACATGGTGCCCTCCTTCCACTTGGACAAGAACAGCTGATCTTTGAACAGGGGCACATTTTGTGCAGTAGCACTCTCATTCTCCAAGAGCACCTCCCTGCTCCAGGCCATTCGATGCTTCTGCTGGTGCTCAGCTGATGTTTCCCAAAGTAACAAGCTGTTTCCATAACTTCAGCTGCTCTCTGGGTCTCACTCAAGATGTGATTATCGCCCTCTGACCTTCACTACCCTTCAGTGAAAAGCAACATCTCACAACAACTAGGAAAGAAAGACTGTAATTAAATCAAAATGATCTTCACCTCTGCCCCATGAAGGTGTGCGGTGGTGTGCAAATATGCCATAAGAAGCAGAAACTGAGCTGAGGTTGTTTCCATTCTTCATTCTTACCGATCACGTACTGATGATTTAACCAATGAAAACCACCCTGAGTAGTGTGCAGTGCTGTGGGACCCCTGTGTATCCACCTCTCTCTGCAGGGGTTAACTCAGGCTAATGTAATCTGCAGGGATCAGCATAAATTAGCTTGTACCGAGCTCCATGCTGCTGCAAATTGATTAATTTGTGAAGACCCGAGGTGGTGTTCAGCGCTGGCTCAGACACCTTGCTGATGCACAGATTCGCGCTGCATTGTGTGGTCCTACTCTAGATGTAAAGAGATCAGGCGGAGGGACGGGGACCCCCTGACGGAGCACTGGTTTTTAGGGCTAACCAAAGCAGAATCTCCTGGATTTTGGATCTAAGGAAAGCCTGGGTGGGGTCTGCATCTCCCTCACCACCGTGGCCTGCGGTTACAGAATTTGAGAACAACCCACAGAAGCAAGTGCTTTTTGTAGGCAAGCGCCTAAGAGCTGATAACTCTACATGCCTGATCCTCCCATTTATTTTTCCTCCTCGAGTGCCAAGCAGGGAGCAGATGGTACATTACTCAGCCTTAACTGGAGGGTAAGGAAGTGTGATTTGAAAAAAAAAAAAAATCAGTTGGGACCCTCAGTCCATTTAGATTCTAAGCTCAAAGTTTATTTGTCTTACACAGAACTTGTACTTTCTCCCCTCTCAAATGCTAATCCTCTCCACACATATGCTCATTATGCAAAAGCATATGACAAACACCATCTGGGAAAATAAACAGCTCCTCAGCTAACTGCGCTGCTCCCTCCCCTTACGTCACCCACCTCTCTATTGTCTCTCCTATTTTTATCCACAAAACAGCAATCACTCAATCAAGCTATTAACTTAAATGTGCTGTCTCAGTCAAACAAGCTGCAGGTCCCAGACTGGGCAGTAAATCCCGCTCCATTTTTCAAGATGAGGTGCAACTTCATGATAATTTGAAAGCAGTCACAGCACCGAGAAAAGCAAATGTAGCTTTTAAAGGGCACTTGGTATCACTGAGGGATGCCAGTCCAGACCCGCAGAAGCCCAGGCTTGTTTTCCAGCTAGAAGGTTATGTTTTCTCCCCCGTGAAATATGCAGCTCTTGCCACAGGTTCTACCTCGTTTCCATGGATCCCTGAGACATTCTCTAAATAGAGAATGACATTAGCCAAGTTCAGTGATTTCTCTAACCTCAGTGTAGACGGGTAAGAAAAAGAGCTGTGCTGTCATTAGTCATGACAGATTCATTGTCTGCCTGAACATTAATCAAAAGAAATGAGGATCAGATATGCAAAAGAAAGCATTTGGCTGTCTCAGAATATTGTGTTTTGTACTAGTGGATTGAGAAAACCATCATGATTCAGCAAAGGACATGTCTATTTAGCTAAATTAAACAGAATCTGCACAATCCAACCATACTGTGTTGAGGCTAAGTAACCAGGAGACATTCAAAACACACAGCCAAGAAAGAGCCTTAGTGGCTGATGCTGTGATGTAAAGGTGGAGCTTTGTAAGTACCCTGCAAGAATTGTGGTGCCATAAACACTGCAATATTATGTCTATTTAGAAAAAATACGAGACAGAATTCAATGATGACCTTATCTGAGCTACAAATTCTTGTCAATTATTATATGCTTGTGGGGACACATTTATAGATGGCAGAAAGTCCTCCTCATTTGTCCTCAGAGACAGCACTGATATTGCCCAGCTAAGAAATACATTATACAGCTACAAAAGAGGCAATTTGATTTCATGAGTGTGTCGTTATTATTTTAAGAATAATTTAACGTAGGCAGAGAAAAGTAGAACCTATATAAAAAAAGACAGAAGTTTCCAGCATGTGCAGTACCAGCCCCGTGGTTCTTACTTTCTCCTGGGCTCTTTATTTATTTGGGGGAGAGTGAGACTGTTTTATTTTCATAGAACCATAGGATGGCTTGGGCTGGAACAGATGTTAAAGCCACCCCCAGTTCCAGGCCCAACAGCTCAGGCTGCCCAGGGCCCAATCCCACCCAGCCTTGAGCACCTCCAGGGATGGGCACCCACAGCTCTCTGGAAAGCTGTGCCAGGGCCTCAGCTGTGCCCTCTAAGCAAAGAATTCCCTCCCATTGACCCCACTGTGAGTTCCACTTCCCCTAAAAGACTGAGTCTGATTCTCAAGCGTGATTCGGGTGCTGATGTTGCTATACGTGTGATGTGCATGATGTGCTGAGCACACTCTGATGCTTTCTCTCTGTTGCCACCACAGACGAGCCAAGCTCCTGGAGCGCTCCCGCTGCCACCTCCCCAGGTCTGCAGGAAGTAGCTCTGTCCCTCGACGACATAATCTCACCATTATCCTCATCACACATAGCCCCACCCTCTGACCCTTCTCACCAGATAAGCCCAGAACCAACATGGGATATCAAGAGGGAACACGATGGAAGGAAACCAAAGGAGCTTTCGGTGAACGGCCACAAAAAGAAAAGGTTAGGAGAACAAAGAGAAAGGTCAGCAAGTCCTAAAAAGGCAGACAGGTCCAAGCATGACGAGCCTTCTTGGAAGGGATATTCGGAAGGCAAAACTAAGGTGACGGATGGTGGCAGGCTCACCTCGGAAAGCAGAGCGGTGGGACACAGCGTTATGATGGAGGCTGGCGCGAGAGAGCACGTGTGTGCTGGAAGCAGTGATGAACAGTTTGGGAGGCTGAAGAAGCCGGAAAGCAAGAGGGGAGGATCTCTTAGCAAAAGAGAAGATCACAGATCCACAAATACCAGTGAGAAGAAGTCAGCTGCAGCACCTGACCATGCCAAGCTTGATGCAGGTGCTACCAAGACATACAGTAGCAATCGCTGCAGCTCGCCTGGAAGCGATATGGATCACAGCCAGAGGGATCCTGATGGGAAACCCAGCGAGTTCCCCAGGAAGGGACATCTCCACCCCATTAGCACTCGCAGCACCAACACTACAGTTCGGAAGGCAACGGTCTCCCCGGGGCCATGGAAAATCCCTGGCTCAGATAAGCTACCTGGCGTCGTGAAGTCTGGTACTTCTGCCATGAGCAGATAAGCACGGGACTGTTGCCCTCTAACTGTCTCAAATTGACGCAGAACATTCTTCTTAGTTGTTGTCTCACGTTGATTTATTTTAATTTATTTTAACTACCACACATATACACAAAGCATTGAGGGATGAAAACATTAGTGTGTAATTCCATGACAATGTGCACAGTATCTAATAAGTTCAAAAGCATATAGTCAACACGGAGATTTGAAATTGACCCTAAAGTCCCAGTTCCATTTTAGGGACTTTGGCAGCTACGGAAGAAACCAAAACAAATGAAGGACAGTACAACAGAGAAGGATAGTGCAGTGTAGCTTTAGCATATTTTTCCACTGCATGAAGGACTTGGATTTCATTCAAACTTTATATCAAGAAACTGGAACAAGTTAGAGCAATCGCAAACTGGAACATCGCCTTAAATAAAACTGCACGGAGCAAGCTGAAACTGAGAGAGAATCTTTTCACGGAGCTAAAATGTTGTAAATAAATTGTTCTTGACATATCTAGACAGGGGTTAAAGGGTTTCTTTGAAGCATTTGGAACTGTACGCCCATGACACGTCTCCACTGTCACCACTTTGGGATAGTCCACGTGATACCCTGTAGCACAGTTCGCTGGACGCTACAGGAGGAGTTGGGAATCTAGTGGATTAGTTTCTGTGATACCATTTCTACTGCCATTTTTGTGAACCAACCATGTTTCTGTACATTGGAAAGGAGTTAGGGTGGAGTTGTATTTGCAAATTATTCTCCAAAGCAATTTACTACAGGTTCCCCAATTCCTGCAGAGTAGCACACAAGCCAGTTGGTCAGGCTCAAAACTCCAATATCCCCAAGGCCCTTGCAATGAAAGGAAGATTGCTACAGAGAAAAAGCTGCAGTTTCCTTAAGGAAAGGCCTTCCCCTCCTGCAGAAAATGATAGTTTCACTCATCAACAGTGCTATGTTTCATACCCACCCCCATTTCATTAGGATGCTCTCACTTTCCATTCCCTCACTTTGGCAGAGCAGGTGTCTTTGAGGCACATAACAGTAATTAGACAGAAATACATTTTTTGGTGCCCTCAATCTGTAAATTCAATATATTTCCATTTTAAAAATGGTTTACATTTTATCATTTCTTCCCTACCTCCATTTTTTTTCTTTTAATTTTAGTCTTTCTTGCTTGTCTGTTTTGAATTTCAAGCCTTAAGTGCCAGGTAAACATTCCAGTCTGCCTTCACAGGAGATAAGTCTAAGTTCAGTCAGTCAGTCACTATCTTGGTTCAATAAGATGCGTGTGTGTACGTGTAAGTGTGCATATGCTTATTTGTCTGTCAAAATTAAAATAAAATAAAAAATCCTGGGCAATAGTATATTGGTAATTAAAAGAACAATCACGTAGTCAAAAATTCGAAAAGATTGTTCTCAAGCAATCTTTGTTCCTCACATGCTCTGCTGAAACATTAGATTAAGATTGGCTTTGTTCCAAGAAATCAGCACATGGTTGTATGTCTCAAACATTGCACTGGACTGAGAAATCTATAGGCATGTTTCTTCCTGTCCCATTATCTGAAAAGCCTCAAGTAAAGGATTTTGCAGCTTTCAAAGAATTCTTTTTTTTTTTTCTTTTTTTTCTTTTTTTTTTTTCTTTTTTTTTTTTTGGAAAAAGAAATTCCATGTATAATTTCTGAAAAAGCACAAGTCCACGTAGCTGTTTATAAAACTATTATTTAATGAAAAAAAGAAAAAAGAAAAAAAAAAACAGAAAAAAAACCAACAAATCTTTATCCCCTGAACTAGAATCCAATATAATTCCAATATAATTTGCCATTAATTTATTGAATCTGATTTTGGACAATGCTTCTGTAGTGTAGATGCATGTCCCAGTATCTTATTTTTATGTATAAAGAAAGCAAACAATGAAATCTGAAAAAAACAGTGGAGATTATGCTTGCATAAACTCTAATTTGCACAGTTCACAGCTACTCCTTGTGCAGTAATTGCTTTATGCGGCTGTAATCGATAACCTGTGAAGACAGCACATCATCTAAACCCCATTCCAAATAATATTTCTGTGTAGTGTTAGCTGTGAATTTACCCTGTACAGCTCTATCTCTATAAATATAATTCCATGTATTAATAGTCACAGAAAGGCTGTAAGTGAGCAACTATTTTTATGAAACGCACCACTATGGATAAATTAACTTTTACAGAAATCTTGTTTACTGTATGATATTCTAAACCACTGTCAAATAAAATATATATCCAAAAAATCTTTTTTTTTTTTTTTTTTTTTTTCAATTGTTCATGGTCTGTGTTAATTTTGAGTGACACGCTTCGGTGTTACACCGAGAAACATCATTTGCATGTAGATGAGTAGAATTAATGAACTACTGCGTGATAGAAATGGGAAATCTCCATTTTGATTTCTTACTCCAGAGAGGGGAACAATTAATGAATTACATGCAGACAACCAAACCAATTCTGTGTGGGCACAGTGAGGTGCAGGAGGATATACAGGTGCAGGGAATGTCTGCCTGGATTGAAAGGCACAAACTCGAATTTTCCTTCCAGTCCCAGGAAAATTGGGAACAGGGCGGTCAGAATCCCAGCATCACAGAGATGCATCCTGGGCATACACAATACAAGCAAAAGGAATTTTGTGGCTCTAAGTTCTAGTTAGAACCTGTAAATAAAAAAGGTTTGTTCACAGGCTGGGTAAAGGGGGATAATTTGATTTCCAGTTTACTTTACAGAAGCATCATAAGAATGTCAAAAGAACTGGGACCAGACAGTCCGTTCTGGAGCCCAATCCATCTTCCACTGAGCAGAGCAGAAACGTGCTCCTTACCTTCAGTTAGGCAAAATAAATTGCCACATACAGACTATAGGCACTGTAAGTTGGGCTGTCTGGAAGAGTACTGATTTTTTTTCCACACAAATGTGACGTATAAAAAATATATGCATTTCCTTTTTCCTTAGAAATTATGTTTAAAAAGTAACTATTTGCCTTCATCCACTGAGCCTGTTTCAGCAAAGCTGCATTTTTCAGAAGATTGATGTTCCACATAAAGAAAATCAACCAGCTGAACTAATAACGTAATTTTTCATTCCAATAAACACGTAACAAATTTGAGTCTCTTTAATGCTCCAAAAACAGTTGTTGCTCCTTAAATAGCTCCATTTGCATAGCCTGAACTGTGAGCATGGGCCTGACTCAGCCCCAGCAGCAACACAGGGAAACCTCTGATGCGATGTAGACTCACCCCTACATGCTTCTGCCCATCTCCTGTAAACAACATGGCATAGTGGCATAGTGTTTGCATTGTATTGTCATTCCTATAGCCCCTTTTTATATATGAAATAACACAGGAAACACACAGGAAACCATCAAAGGATGTGTTCTTCTCCTGACTGCTGCACTTCTCTCAAGATAAAAAATACTGAATCATAGAATCGTTGAGACTAGAAAAGACACATAAGGTCATCTAGTCCAATGATCCACCTACCACCAGCATTGCCCACTAAACCATATGGATCTTTTACTGAAAAAATGTCAGCAGTGGTTCCTAACCATCTCCTCTAAGCCCAATTTCTAATTTCGGCTGTCTTTCCCCAGGTCTAGGGAGGAAAGTAGAACAAAATTGAACTTCTGCACCCCTATCAGCCACCTCTAATAAGCCAGTAGTGTTTTATTAGTCTTTATTGCAGTATCCAAGCACATATGAGCTTTGGGCAAGGCCCACACTTGAGGTTGAACAGCAGATCATGTGGACAAGCGTGTGTTCCAGGAGTATCTTCATTGGATGTTACATGAAACAAATAAAGGTGGCATGGGGGAATGCAGTGAGACTAAAGTGGTCATTCCAATGGCATCATGGTCTGTCAGGAGACATTTCCTAGACACAAGGCAAGCTGTACCGTCTTTGCCCAAAAATTTCATTAAAAAGCCAGAAAAAAAATTTAAATAATGAATAACTCCCATTTGGTCTTGCCAAAGATGCCATCTTTCCCTATAGAAATCTGCTGGACTGACAGTTCTCATCATGTAGGTACAGCAGAGTTCAGACTGCACTCGTTTCACTACATTATCATCCCCTGCAGGAGGGACATTTGTGGGCCACAGCCCACATGCCTACCTTCCCCATGTCCTCAGTGCTAAGGCTGCTAACACTTTAGCACCAATGCCACCAGTTGCCTGCCAGGAATTAATGCAGAAGTTCAAGCACCATTTCTCCCCCCAGTATTTTTCAACTCCCATCTACAGGGCAGCCCAACACTATTGCCAGGAATGCCTGATCTGCATCAAAGAAGAGCTTCAGCCTGATGTCCGCCACCTCCACTGAGTATTGTAATCCTAACTTAGCCTTCTACATCCCAGATGCCCTTGGTGCCACCAAATCTATCCTGAATCTCTCCTCCTCCTTCACAGCTCCTCACCAATTTGTTCTTAATCATACCTTTGCATTCAGTTCTGTCGCCTTTTAGTGGACTGATTCTTCCATTCTGTTTTCTCGTATCCTTCAGAACTTTGTCTTGCCCTCTCTCACCATGTGACCATTTACTGCTCACCCAATCTCTGCTTTCTCTATCTCAGAAGTTCCACATTAAACTCCTCTGCTAAATCATTCATGTTGGCCAATTCACTGACATACTCCTGTGTGTCATACAAACATTTAGACATGCCCGACACCTTGTTCTGAAGGCTAACCCAAATCACCTGCCTTTGTTACTAGAAACCAGCAGTAGCTACTGATTAAGACATTGCAGAAGAACGCAGCTCAGCTAAGGAGGACATCACCTTCCACATTTCTCTGTACTTGGAAGGAAGCTTTTTTGTGAAGGGGAGAAGTCTCTTGGTGCACTGCCATGGAGCTGAAAGATAGAAAAAGCTTTGGCCTTGCCCAGGGATGACTGATCTCATTAGGGATTTACTTCTGTAAATTCCCAAAAGACTCCTTTCCCTCTTTCATCCCCTTGACTCCTAGGATATTTTCTGTAATTGTTCCTGAAAGGGCTACACAGGCAAGGCAGGCTGCCTGCTCTCATCACTGAGAGAGAGCTCGAAGAGACCATCCACGTGGGGTTCCATGTCTATTAGACTCAGAGGCTCCCAAAGCTGTTTCTCCATCTGTCACATCAGAGCCAAACATCACCTTTACCTTCACAGCTGTCATGGAAACAGAAAGCTTTTTTAATTAGCCATTCCTCCCAAAGGAGAACCCTCCATCTGGACAGCAGCAGCTGTGCTTTGGAAAGAAGCAGCCTCAGACCTCAGCCATGCCCCAAGGCCTGTTCTGGCCCTGCTCAGCACCCAGGCCAGGCCATCAGTCTTCCCACTGCCCACCTGTCCATAGCCTGGCTCTGCAGAGACCTTCGCCATCCTGCAGCCAGCAAACATGCTCTCAGCCTGCCCTTCGGGGTCCCAGAGTATTTGTCTTGGTGTTTCTAACAGTAATGGTGTGATCTCACGCTATCCCCATAGCTGGTCCCTAAGCTTCAAGAGTGTGGGTTGTTTTTAATATGTAGTCGAGACGTAGTAACAAAAGCAATACTGCTGAATTGCAACCAGTCTAAAAATGATGCTCTGTCCTTTTCTACTTTTAGTGCCTCATTCTACCAGTTTGGTTAATCAATAAAGAAAGTTTTGCTCACAAGGTACAAATACATCAATTCTAAACACTTGGGGGAAAGCTGGAGCAAACAGACCCACCCTCACTCACAAACAGGGCCTGGAGCCCATCTTGCCCTCCTGCTCAGGAACTTACCACATGTCCTGTCTGAGATGGGTGGTTTTCCCTCTCAGAAAAAAAATATCATAGAATGATAGAATCATGAGTTGGAAAGAACCCCTAAAGGTCATCTAGTCCAACTACCCTGAAATGAACAGGAAATAGAGTCATACATACACACACACACACACAAGTATGTAACTTACACAGGAAGCTAGACTTGTGCAGGAAGCTATCCATTTTCCACAGATGAACCATTGTAAATATTTTAAACGTGAGAGATATCTAAACTGGAAAGAAAAAAAAAACACAAAACAAAACAAAAACAACAGGCAAACCAGATGGGAGGAGAAAGACGAGAGATGAATGTTCTTTCTGTGATGTGACCACTGGCTGACCTACTCAATTTTCAGCTACTTCAAGCTTTTAAGCTTGAATTAAAATGAAAATGTAAATTAATTAAAACTACAATCAAATAAAATGTGACATGTTGCAGATGTGCTGAGCTGCCCCCTCAGCAGGCTGGCTGCTGACTGCTGTGACATTTCTGCATGGAAGCAGCAATTGCACCCATCCATGCAGGAATGTCCCGGACCAACAAAAGGCCATCCCTGTAATACTTCTTCCTACTCCTTTTCCCCAAGGATTACTGCATGCTAACAAGGGATAAGCCTATTTCTTGTACAGAGGTGTTGCAGATGTGGAGACAGTGGGAGGAGAAGCTAAAACAGAACACCAAAGCCAGCAGTACTGTGAGAGACCTGCACCAGGAGACTGCAGGAATGAGACACAGGCAATCATCAGTCTCTCTTCTCCTGGTAAATATGGGCCATTGCTGTCACTGAAGCCATCTGAATTTTTATAATGCTTTTCTAACAATCTACTAAGAAATATGTAGTTTTTGATTTCTGGATTGCTCAAAAATAGTGCAAAACCACATGAAACACAAACGATCCAAATACTGTCCTCTCACATTAGTGGGTTCATGCACAGCACTAAAGTTTCTCTCCATACATATGTATGATATTAATGAATTTTGGTGTTTGTACTCCCCCAGACTGATTAAAAGCTATGCCAAGAGCTTTAAATAAAGTATTTTAAAAATTGTGGTCCATAAACCAGAAAATTGTTTACCCTGTCTCTAAATCAGAGACTACAAAGAGCCACACTTAGGTAGCTCTTTAGGTATTTAATTCAGCAGGAAAATCAAACCTCTCCCTGCATAGTCCACAAAGCTCTCTGTGTATGAAACATATATTCCAATTAGCACTTCACTCACACCAGAAGTTTTTGAAAAATAAGCCCAGCAGGCAATGTGAAGCACTGCAGTGTTAGTATAAAATATTTCAGAATACCTCCTAAAGCTCCACACACCATGAACAATACTGACTGATTACTCTTTGAAATCACTCCATGTAAGAGGAATGCAAGCACGTCTTCTGAACTGCTCCTGCTTTCTGCATCCCTGTTTTGGATGGATATTAGGAAAAATGCGGGTGGGTATTAGGTGTTGGTTGGATAGTAGGAAAAATTTCTTCTCAGAAATAGTGGTGAGGCACTGGCACAGGCTGACCAGGGAAGTGGTGGAGTCACGGTCCCTGGAGGTGTTCAAGAAACATGTAAATGTGGCACTGAAGGGCGTGGGTTAATGCGGTGATGGGTTGGTGATGGGTTGGTGGTAGATAATCATATAGGTCTTTTCCAATCTTAATGATTCTATGATGCTGTGATGGATTTTGGGGTGCTATCTGGCAAAGCCATGCCATGAGTACCACCATGCCAGCAGCAGCAGATCACAAAGCTGTTTCAGGACACCTCCACCAGCATGCAGCATCCCCACTGTCTTGAGAAGTATGGAGAGCCTTCCTGCATGGCATCCAGCTGAGATGCTACAGTCCTTCATGCTTAACACAATTGAAAAAGCCTGCACTAGGCTCTGCTGATAAAGCATGAACAGCCCCATTCCCCATAGGCAGTCTCCTCCATCAGCCTCTGTCCAGTTCTCTTCTCTCTTCTCTCATCCTGCTCTCTATATATTGAACTTTTCTTATCCTGGCACACAAAGGCAAATACAGCCTGAACTGATCTCTACATCTTTGATCTCCTGAGGTCAACAATTACATCTCTGCTTCACAATTTTATAGGTTCACCAAATTCTTTCATTAGCAGCTCCTTCCCAGACTAAGTGGTTTTGGAAGAAATTCAGAGGATTTAGTAGCATTTTTAAGACTGATTGTTAAAATATTTTACAAATTACAGACAACTTATTTATATTTCATCCCCACTTATAAGCTCTAGCATCCATGAGCTCCATCTGCTACTTCAAAATGCCAGCAAGTACCCCAGCAGTGGGAGTACCTGGAGGTGACAAAGTGACAAGTGAGTTGGTCCTGGATTCCACCAGAGATCCATACTTACAGCTTCTGACTCAGGTGTCCATGCTCTGCTCTGCAGAACCCATCCACTCCCCTTGTTCATGGAGCTTTCAAAGTCCAAAGGTGCAAATGATGAGCCACCACAGTGTAAACCTCCCTTATTCTCCCCACTCACTTCAGACATTTTCCTGACACCAGTAGGACCAGTAATAGTATGCAGAGCAGCACAGAGCCCTGCCACCATCAGCCCAGCAGCAGGCTGGCTGGGGAATCACTGCTTACCCTGGAGAGGAAGATGCTGATTTTTACCAGTCAGTTTGCATTGCCATCCATTGCCATCCTGTGACATGACTAAGGTAGAAGAGTATTTGGAATCTTTTATCCAGGACTAGCTGTGGAAGCACAGCAGGCTCAGATGGAATAAATGGGCCCTACAAGGCAAAGCAGAGCAGTAAAAGTTGTTGCTGTGCAGCAGCCGCAATTATGCTCACATCAAACTACTGAGTGCAGGAACCTCAGCCAGTGTAGCCTGAGGTACTGCAAGGAACTATCACATCTTTGTGTAAAAGGTTGTATTGAAGTAATACATAAAGAAGCAAAAAGGCAGTTATAGCATGTGAAATACACAATATTAAAAGATCCACTAGTTTTAATGGCTTCTCTTACTCCACTCATTTTAATGGCATTTCTTAGTACTTTTTCTTGCAGTCAGAGTCTTTGTATGTCAAAATGTCAATTCATGCTAGTTTTTATGGGACACAGAAGTGATGAGTGCTGGCTTATAGGAAAGGCAGAGGGGCCAACAGCTCTGCTCCTGACTTCCCCATGGCTACAGCACTGGGAGGGACAGGTCTGGTTAGTGACCTTGGTGGTACACATCCTGCTGGCTGCTGCCAACCAGACCTCCTCACAGCCATGGTTACAGACATGGTAACAGCAGAAAAACAAGTGTCACAACGCAGGGGATGGATGGCTTCACAGAGGAGCTAGGACTGCATCCTGAGAAGCTGAGAAGTCTTAGGTCATCTGAATGGCTTCTCTGCCTCTTGGCACAGTTGCAGCACCCCTTGTCCCTCCGTGACCCCTTACAGGCCTCAGTCATCCTTACTTGTGGCCTATCGTGGAGCCTGGGCTGGGAGCAGCACCACAGGCTAGAGCCCCCTCCCCATGGCCTCAGGTCCAACAGGGACAGCCCCAGCCCCTCAGATACATGCAGGTGCTGAACCCATCCACAGCAATGGCGGGCCCCAAGGCATGACTCTATGATCATGACCTCAGAGAAGAAACTCAATGGCCAGGGAACACTGAGGAGGCTGGCAGAACTTAGATAAGGAAGGGGCTTGACTTCACCCCTCTGAGCCAGCCTGGCTTTGTTCTCCAGAGCTGAAATTCAGCTGTGAATCCCTTGCCACCAAAGACCTAATTCTGGCTTTCTTACTCAAGTGGAATATCTAGACTGAAGCCTTTGGCTGCCCAGTAATTTGAGGCATTAGTCCAGAATGTAAGAAAATCAGACATGAGATTGGAATTCAGATCATCTTTGAGTCAAAGAATAAACTTGAACTCTTCATTTCTGTTCTAGGCTATGGGATATACATTGCATGGTTTTGCTAAAGATCTTCAACTCTGTATGCAGAATTGCTTATAGGAAAGAGAAAATTGACTCTATAACCCAGCAGTGATCTTCTCAGCTTTAGCAGGAAGCTAAAGTGGAAAATGCAAACAGCATATTTTCTAAGGTCTTTCAGTAGAAAAGTGATTCTCCAGTATAACAGAAGCCATAATTCTTTAAGAGGAGATGTCCTTAAAATCATAAATACTATATATAGTCATCAAACACTCATAATTAGCTAATATCACACCATTTTAAGAAATTACTCCGAATTACTTTGTAAGTATGTAACCTTAGGGTACTACCAGATATTTTATGATATCTAATGGAATCAAGGCATGAAAATGCAGAATAAAACTGACAAAGGAAAAAATCACCAAGTCATAAGAACTCGAATCACAGCAGCATAGTTGCATAGACTGACCTTTAGTCTAAGAAACGCAATGAATGGCATCCAGAGACACTGAAGAAAATTAATACTAGATACATTTACAAAACTGTGATGAAAAAAGAAGTGGTTATATATATTTTAAAAATACCACTACAAATGTGAGTCTTTGCTGGAGAACATATGTCACCCCCCAGGCTGATATCTGGTCAACCTAACACCAACTGAGGTTAACTTCACAAGAATAAAGCTTCTCAACCAAGTAATTTCTACTCTCTTTGTTCATTAAGCACTATCTTTTTTAATTAGTTTTCCAGTTCAAAACTTTTTTTTTTTGAGTATTCCTATGTCTGCCAGCATGGCAGCTAACTATTGCATGGTGAGTCACTGTCAGGAGATCAAAGGACACATAGCCTCAATCAATACTGAGAATCAGAAACCAGCTATGCCGTACTACATAGCAGAGGCTCCTGAGAGCCAGAGAGCTGACAGCAGAGGAGCTGCCCCAAGGATGCATTGCAGGAATAGGATGACACCAGAGTCCCAAGGTCACAAACACAGAGCACAGCATACCAATTAGTGGTCCCAGAGGGAATGCAACTTCAGAAGCTAGCAAGCACACATTTTAGGGCACAGCAAAAAAACATAACATGAAATATTCTGCATTGGATGGCAGCACAAAGAAGGCAGCAAGAGGGTACGAAAGGCAGTCATGGGCTCTGCAAGAATAAGATAGAAGGAAGAGACAAAGGAACTGCTACAATGCCATCCTCTTTGGGTAAGAACTCTGTTGTGTACATGCAGCAGTTCCTCATCACCTCTGGCAGAAAAAGTGAGCTGTTTTTTGGTTTGTCATTTGCCACACTCTTGCCATTGCAGCAGTCATTTCTGAAGAGTTGTCTTCTACTGTCACTGGATGGTAAGAGCAATGCATTGCATGTGCATGTGTTTTCTGCTCCAGTTTCCTTCATGACCAGTTGATACTGCAACACTCATACACAACAATAAGCAATTCTAGATTCAAAGCAAGTCCTCGCTCCCTGCATACATTCATACAGCGCAGAACAAGTGAGACTGAGAATACTCAGCAGCTCCGTGGTTAGGAAGATGAAAGTTGGTGTCACAAGTTCTGTCCCTGTTCCAGATTCTGGCAGGATACAAATACAGAGCAGGATTCATCTCATTCAAGTTTAGATCTCTACACTGGCACCAACAGGCTTTTTATACTCAGAGAACAACAGGCCCCTTTTGAAAGAGATTAATATGATGCTTTTAGGGTGAGATTAATCATTCTCCAGAAGCATCAATTTCCTTCCATTGACTGGATAGAGTGTGCAGAGTCATGCCAAACTTCTCAATTTTCGAACCCAGAACAGATTCATCCCTATTGAAATGATCCCAAATGTCTTCAGATTCAAGCATTCATTGAGAGAGTCTATAGGATCAGGCTGCATGAAGGAGATGGGAAGAGAAGGGAAACCCCAAAGGTTCATCTGCAACACCTCCACCCCAATGGCCTTAGCTGATGCAGGGCTGCAGCCCTATAGCAGCTGAGCTGCAGCTCTGCGGATCAAGACAGCCCAGAAGAGGGCAAAGGGGGTTGGGTTCTGTGAGGGTCAGGACCTGCCCACCCTGTGTCCTGCTGAAACCAAAGCTGCTCTCACAGCCACTGCTGCTCCTGTGCCCTCATCGTTTGAAGAAGATGCTTGGAAAGTTAGAAAAAAAGTGAGCAACTCTGGGTGCCACAGGTTTATAAGAACAAATATTTCCCAATGCATCTAGTTAGCAAGTGATTTCTTACGTGTTTGCAAAAGCAGTATGCTGATAACTTAAAGACTTTCTTTCTGAAGTTCGCATTCTTTTCACAGAACTTCTGTCCTCCTCCCAGCGAGACAGCACTGCTTTCCACTAGATGTGTGTTCGGGTGCAAAGTGACAGCAGTTCAGAGTTTGACACAAGCTGTCAGAGAAAAATGTCTCTTCCTAGCAGGGAGTAAACAGTTTCCCTTACAGTGTAATCCCTGCACAGATCATCACAGCTCCTTTCTTCCAAGTGTTGTGCTTGCAACACATCATAGAATCAGAGAATCATTAAGGTTGGAAAAAAACTCAAAGATCATCTAGTGCAATAATTGAACCATCACCACCATGCCCACTTTGCCACACCACTCAGTGCCACATTAGCACATCTCTGCCTGGCACATAGCCCATGATTTCACCTTTAACAACTGTTTAGCCAATTTCTTTCTTTTTGAGTGATTTTGGTGATTTGGTCCACTTTTTTTTCTCCCCAAATTGCCTTTAAGGATTTCTGTTGTTGTTTTAAAAGAATTTGGAATACTTTAAAAATCTCAGCCTGGGTCTGTCAAGGAAGTAGGAGTTATGTCCTCTTGGACTGTAGAGGAAATCCATGCCTGGGTACTCTGTTCTTCCATCAAGGACAGAGGCAGAAGCAGAAAGCCTTTCTGCATCACAGTGTGTGTGTTATGATTGATGAGGAGAAAATGAAAAAGAATTTTGCTGTCCAAATGGGACGTGTGCACACACACACACAGGAACACTCATACAAACACATCCATAAACCACACAAGGAGACTTGCTCGTCCAGACCTTTGCCAATAAGACCTCTATGGGCCTAAAGATCACTCATATTGGGGTTATTTTTAGCTTTCTATCATAAAACCAGACATTTGACATTATAATGCATTTTAATGCTTGGCTATCCATATATTTTCACTGTATATGTGAAATGATTATTCTGTTCACAAGGAATTAAAAGACAACCCTCATAAAAACAACAAAGCGAGGGCTTAGTGAGTGCCATCTACATCATGACTGAATGCCAAGGTACTCTGTAACATCCTGAGCATTCTAAAGGATGCTTAAGGGATGATAAAGAGACAAAGCGATTAGAATTTACCCCACTGCACAGCATGGCAGCACTGGTAGAAGAGTATGGTCATAATATGCTGAGCATCGTAGCTGAGTTATGTCCATCCTGGAATTAACCCATCCAGGACTTTTTGTCTCACAAGAAAAAGGGAGACCAAGCAAAGTCTGCAGATATGACGTACTTATACCTTTCAGGCTGACATTCAGTTGCTGCCTAATAGGGTAATTTTCAATTTCTTACATAGGAGATACGTTAAAAAGCTGTGTTTGTAACATACGGATTTTTAAGAATGGGAATTCAGGAACAGTTTTTATTTCCTTCTAATATTTCCACTGTGAAAGAAAAAAGAAACACTTTTGAACTAAACTAATGCCAGTTGTCTATTACCGGATGGCACAAAGAGAGACAGACATGAAGGACTAACAATATTCTGTAACTAGCATGACCTTACATTACAGAAGGTTAATAAATCACTTCAGATGTAAATTTCTGTCTGCTCTCACCTTGAGTTCTGAATGCCTTCAATCAGGTGGCATAACAGAATCTGACGATCAAAGGCTGCAACAGCTGGAGGAGCAAGCCTACAAGCTGGGGAGATGGCTGGGGCTGGAAGATTGGGCTTTTTGACAAAAAAGGCTTTGGATATTCACTCCCTCAGGAGCCTGTAAAACCTAACCAAGGGACAGGAAAGGTTTCAATATTTAACAAAAGACAAAAAGGCTCGTAAAGCCCTGTGTGGGTGGGGGCTTCAGTGGTTCTGGTTGAGCAAACAGAGACACCATGGAGATGGGAAGGGGAGGAAGAAGCTTTGGGAAACATCAGGAGATCATCACCCAGGTTCACACCCACGTGTGGGGCGAGCTGTGAACAGCAGGGCTGTTCCATAATGCTGCTACCTGGTAGGAGAACAGCTGATGGCAGCAGTGCTCACAGACATGCATTGTGCTCCATGGGCTCTTCCCAGCAGGATGCAAACCAGCTGAAGTAGTCCTGATTTTCCTCTGCTTAGTGATACTGTTTCTTACAAAGCATGCTCTTTTTGGGGAAGTAAATTAGGGGTTAGCTTGTCTCTCCATGTTTAGGAAAATTCTAAAGCGGCAAAAATACTTTGATCGTATCTTTACAGGAATAAGTTTTATAAAGCCCAAAATCATATAAATAAGAGCAAATTCCCTATGAAATAAAAAATAAAACTGACTCAGTTGAAATCAAACATAAATCTGTGGTTTTGGGCTCGTGGGGGTGACACACAGCAGCGGTCCCTATCCCCATACCAATCACAGCCTGGCCACTCTGCAGCCCTATCACAGAATCATAGAGTCATTCAGGTTGGAAAAGACCTCTAAGATCACCATGTCCATCAAGCCATCCCCACCATGTCCTCTAAACCATGTTCATCAGTGCCATGTCCACACATTTCTTTAACACTTCCATGGATGGTGACTCCACCACCTCCCTGGGCAGCCTGTGCCAGTGCCTCGTCATTCTTTCTGAGAAGAAACTGTTCCCAAAGTCCAACCTGTATCACTGTGAACACAGAGAATCAGAGGCAGAGCTGCCAGCCTGCTTTCCTGCTGCTTGTCACTCAGCTTGGATAGACCAAGGACAATTTGCCACGGTTTTATTTACTATTTCCTACTTTATATATAACACAAAGCATCCTAAATGCACACATGGATCTACAGCTGCATGCAGTTACATGCATTTAAGCCAATTTCTCGCAGAGGTGATGACGAACTGCAGCACTTCAGCAGAGCCGTGCCTTCAAAACGCAGCTTTCCGTCCCCACCTGCAGGCAGGACGAGGCAGCGCCCAACTCCTGGTCCCCAGCACCCAGTACCTGCTCATGGGATCCTGCCGGAGCCGTGCCTCCTCACCAGCCAGAGCTTTCGAGGCCCTGGTGCTGCAATTTGCCTGTTCACAGAATCACAGAATTGCCAGGGTTGGAAGGGACCTCGAGGATCATGAATCTCCAACCCCCCTGCCACATGCAGGGCCACCAATCATCCCACCTAATGCTAGACCAGGCTGCCCAGGACCCCATCCAATCTGGCCTTGAACACCTCCAGGGATGGGGCTGTTATTCTGTTCTACAGGGGTGTCAGGCTGGGGTTAAAAGCACAAATTTGATACATGCATATATGTGTATTTTGGCAAAATGACAAAACGCAATCATTTTTTAACTGGGGAAAAATGACTGGATACAAAGCACTCCTGATCTCATGTCAGACAGAAATTTCATTCTAACTAACTAGAAGAAAGCAAACTAGTCACACAGCAGAGATGTACCCATTGTACAAGCAAAATCAGACCAATTCCCCTATTTCCAGAGCACCAATGGGATACACACAGGAAATTTGGGAATGGGGTGAAGCACTCCGTTGCTCCCTCAAACTTGAGCACCCACCAAGCCCCTGTCTGCACCAAAGATTTTGGCTGCCTGGTAAATTGTTGCACAGACCCAAAGGCAGTGAAATCATAAAGGTCCATTCTCTTCAGCAGAGAAAGCACCAGGAATTTGAGGCTTTAATTCAAGTTCACCTTCAGCCCTCTCACATGTGAGAGAGTTCCAGCAATAGCCAAGCCCCCTCCCTTACCCACTGACGGGCAGCCTGCTCATCTGTGCAGGGTTACTTGGAGTTGTCAAGAGTCATTTCAAATCCCAGCAGCAGCAGCAGCAGTCTGGGAAGGAGAACATTAACCCCCACTTCCAGCTAGCTGCGAGCTACAGTTCCACTAGTTCTGAATGAAAATTACTCTGCAATAAGTTTGTCTTCCTATTTTTGTTGTGGCACAGACCTTTAATTAATACATTTTCACAGCTGAAATAATGAGTTTTCTCTATTATATCTGTCTGATAATTTATCTTCTAAGAGAAACGAGAGTGATTGCTATTTTAAAACATGGGCTTCATGATTTTTTTTCGTTTCATTTACAGTATCTGCATAGATAAATAATAATAAACACAAACCCAACCCGTTTCCATCACCCCAGCAGAACGGGATTAATTTACTATAACAAAAGCGGATGGAAGCATCAGAAGCACTCACTCAAAATACGCTCGCTGTGACTAACATCATGAATATGAAAAGCTATCTTCACTGATTCCAAGCTGCAGATGGATCTTGGCAGAAAGGAAGCCAAAGGAAATGAATGTAATAGCTGCAAAATATGTAAAGATGACACAGAGAGGAAAGTCTAGACAATGTGAGATGATTGCCATGTTTTCCTGTTTGGAATGAAAAACTCCACTTTTGATTGTTCTGAGTGTGATCTGCTGAATGCACATCACTCTTCCAACCCATATGGGCAAGTGCTCTGCCATATGTTTTAGAACGTGGTGTAAGTACCTGGAGATGCACTACTGCTGAAAAGGGAAAGGAAAGGGACAGGGAAAGGGAAGGGAAGGGAAGGGAAATAAGAAAGAAGGAAAGAAAGAAAGAAAAAGAAAAATCACATGAAATGCTGCCTACAGATCAGAGGTGCACTAACAAGGAGGCGGAGCTTCCCAGGGTCTTTAAGATGAACACCTCTCCTTTACCACATCTTCCCCTCTCAGTGCTCATTGCCTTCTGCCCTCTTCCTGCCCACAGGGAGTACCTCCTGTCTTCCAACTCCAGGTGTGCCACACCGCCTCGTGCAGAACGAAGACCCATAGGCAGACACCCTTCTCCCTTCCCGCTGCTTGGGAAACATGGGAGGAAAACCCATGCATGAGGACACATGCTTCCTTCTCCTCCACGCACCTCCTGCTTCTCTCCTTCCTTATGTCTCCATGACCCATCTCTCTGTCTCCCAACTGCAATCCCTTTCCCTCATGCCCCTAGTTCATTCCCATAGGAACAGGACACTGCTCTGTCACAAAACCAACATTTGCTGCAAGCCATGAAGGGAGCTGTCAGCTGATGTCTAGCAAGGAGTAGCGTGAGGACTCTCAAAACTTCTGAATACATTGAAAAAATCCTTATGTTACTGAGCAGAGCATCCAAACAGTTTATGCAACCTCATCTCCTGTTATTTTTATCTGATACAGCGTTCACCTGCATAGCTGTCAAACCTCAGCACATCCTGGTTAAGTCAGGCTGTGTGCACCTGAATGCAGCCTGTTTCTGATCTTTGAACATGATAGTTCTGAAGTTGGTTATTACTACCTGCAAAACCATACCTGCTGTAGTTTTGGGACACTAAGAGCATTTGCTTCCAGTCCAACATCCAGTAATTTACTACTGCTAAATCTTTCTAGCATCTTAAGCCAACAAAAATCAACACTTAACATGTTCAGAAATGCACTGTAAAGAATAAATGATACTCCAAGATTGTAATTCAGTACGTACTGCCCATAACTCCGAGCACTTGCATCCTGCAGTTGGGTGTCTGGGCTTATGCTCATAACTGCATCCCAAGGTGTCTGGAAACAATTTCTCCACCAATAGCTGAATTAGAAAGGGAGCATTGCAGGGAGTTGGCAGTACTGCTTGTTGATCTCAGTCGCTTTTTATCACTTGCTTTACTTTGTATTCTGAGACAATGAAAACCTTCACAGTTTGAAAACATGAGTTTGTGTATGGAAGGAAATCTGAAATAGGCACACAGCACCAAATTTTGGATATCCTGCTGAGTAAGGAACAGAAACTGGTTTTCAAAATAGAGGTTCAGTTATTGCTTACATGAAGCATTTGTGTTACTACAAAATAAAAATCAGTGAAGAATGTCATTTAAAAAAATATGTTACAAAGTAGAAATTCTGTGCTTTTAGAAACTGCTTTGTCAATGACTATTTGAGGCATCCAGGATTGTAAACCAGCGTTTGGGAGAGTTATTGCTGCTAAGTTGTTGTTCTGGCTGTGAGAACTTTCAAAGACTTTTAGTGTAGAACATTACAACTTCCCCTCGCTTCTTCTATCCTATTTTTCCCTAAATAGCAAAATCTAGATTTTGTGATGCCTGCCCTGTGATCCCTTCCCTGACCTTGGCTCCAACTCATGGAGAAAGTGTGCATAAAAATGACCCCTGCACAGAGATAGCTGTGCAGTGCTTTACACCCATACTGTAGGCTGACATGGCTATAATGTCACTGAGTTACTTCACATTGCCAGGCATGGAAAATTCAGTGCAACACTACGGAAATTCCACAGGGGACTTCAAATCATAGAATCATTAAGGTCATCTTGTCCAACCACCAACCCATCCCCACCATGCCCACTAACCCATGTCCCTCAGTACCACTGCATCTCCATGTTTCTTGAACACCTCCAGGGACCGATTCTACCACCTCCCCGGGCAGCCTGTGCCAGTGCCTCACCATTCTTTACGAGAAGAAACTGTTCCTAATATCCAACCTGAACCTCCCCTGGTGCAACTTCAGGCTATTTCATCTCGCCCTTTCACTGTTACCTACGAGCAGAGGCTGACCCTCACCTCACCACAACCTCCTTTCAGGCAGCTGTAGAGAACTGTAAGGTCTCCCCTGAGCCTCCTGTTCTCCAGGCTGAACCATCCCAGTTCCCTCAGCTGCTCCCTATATGACTTGTGCTCCAGACTTCCTTCTCACTAAGGTACAAGGAATTTTTTTGTTACATTCCCAGCAATACCACAATCACTGTCCTGACTGTTCAATCTCTTTCATTTTCTTGTACTGCAGTGACAGCCATTGGTTTTGTAGAGCTGGGCTGGGATCTTGCTAAGCAGAAGTCACAGCAGGTTCTGACCATCGGATCAGAAGGGAGGATGCAATTCTCAGTGTACCCCCACCTATGAGCTCCAGGTGTTAATTCCTTATCAGCAGTACTAATTTCAACAGGCATTAACCTTATCTTTAGTAAAAACAGAGATTTTTTTAGAATTATTTTTTACAACTGGATCTGGGGTTTTACAGTGTTATTTTAAAGCACCAATGATTACTTTGCATATTATGTCCAGATAGATTACTTGCTCAGTTAAGAAAATTTGAAAGAAACAAAATATAAAGGTGGTGGCAAAATCTATTTTGCTGGTCCCAGAAGTGCATCCCTTGGCATTGTATTACTGGGCCAAGACAAAGGATGTTTGGAGGGATCTCATCATGCTCCTGAACAGACAGAAATGTCTCTGATTAACACATACTCAATAGGCTTGGAAAATTAGTACTCCTTCAGCAAGTCACAGCAACAAGTGAAGCATCTGTTGCTTCCTCCAAGTTATAATAATCATTTTGCAATTATCCTTTGCATGCTTTGAATTTCTATTCTTATTGAGGAAGGCAGGATTTGTGGCACTGTTGGAATGCACAGTGTGCAGACGTGCATGGCAAAGAAGAATAGGACATAACAGTGGTCTCTTACTGCTGTGCTTTGCCACCTCAAGGCCAACAATTTTGCCAGTCCATACTATTTGCACTCACCATATTAATTCCACTCTATACACAATGAGAATTAGTCCCATTTCAGTAGCTTGGCTCCAGCCTGTTCCAAGGTCAGTGCCAGTGACCACTGTTGCGTGAAGCTCCACAATGCTCTATCTGCAGCCAAAGAGGCTGCTTCGGGCTGCATCCCCTCACCAATGTGCAGCTGGAATGGTGCAGATGCTCGTGGTGTAAACAGCACCAAAACAAACCATGCTAAGAGAAAACCACAACTGTGTTAGAATAGCAGACTGAGCATGGCAGCAAACACGTGCAGCTGCACTCGGAGGAGGACAACACTGCTGAAGCCAGGTCCATGAGCAGCAAAACAAGGCACAGACGTGGTCACAGCCTGTTACCGGCATGGAACTCAAGCACCAGCCTGTGGTGTCACAGTGGGTGTCACAGTGGGACTGTTTCTCCCACCGATATTGGTCAGATGAACAAATAGCTCCCTGATACACTTAGAAGAATAACTTCACAGTATGGGTTTACAAATGACTGGAACCAGAAGCCTTGCTGGATTTTTTTTTTATTTTATTTTTTATTTTTTTGCATTATTGTTATCTGCCCAGCAAATGCCACTTGGCCAGCTAGTGAGAGGCTTGCTAGGAGAATTTGTGACTCAGCTGTAAAACTGCAGCCTGAAGATAAGACAGGAGAGGTGTTGGGAAAGTCTCATCTCTGTCATCTCTACTCCTTTAGAGGTAGGTAATCAGATTCCAGGTGCTAGGGGAACACACACCACAGAGTCCTCCCTGCACAAACTGTGAGGGTGTGTTTCTGGGCAGGTTGTAGACCTTTGTAACATTGCATTTTCACCCTCATTTACATCCACGTGCTATTCTAGCATTGTATGTGGCTGCATGGAGCTGCATGGAGATGGGCAGCTCACCAAAGGCAATACCCAGCTCAGAGTATTTCCTGAGCACCAGTGCGTGATGCAGAACTTGTATGTGAAATCTTCATTTCTAGGAGTAAGCAAAAGAGAAAATAATAATAATAATAATAAAGGTTGTCTTCAATTTTTGTGGTTGCTGAACCAATTACACAGCTGTGGACGCCGAAGGCTGCACTACTGAACAAAATGTAAAGGTAGGATTAATCTGCCCTCATTTAGATGTCTTAAAATTTCACTTCTGAATCCAAATTACCCACATCATTTCCTTTACAATCAAGAGGGAAGGACCCCCAGAAGATCACTAGAACTGACATCAGGGATCAACTGTATGAATTCCATTCTAAAGGTAAGCGTCCTTGCTGAATACAAAGGGAGCCTTGGATCAATTCAACATCCCTGGAATTCAGGTCAATGAGTCCTACACAGAACATTCTTTACCTGGGAGCCCAGCCATGGGTATGCTGAGAGGGACATGCAGAGCTGTTGGATGGTGACTTCCTTAATGGGAAATCTCCTACCCCTGACTGCTGTACTCAGCCTTGGTCCCCATTAGAACTACTGCTGAGATGGTTTAATGAAGCACGATCCTTGACGTGACCAAGTCAAATGGCTCATTCTGCACATGCTCACATCCTCACTGCTTCACTGCCAAGCCACCGCTGAAGTTCCATTTGTTTAACTGTATTTTTCAATTAGCCAAGTAATTCAACTCCCATCCATTCGTGGGTATGAAATAGAGCAAAAGCAAAATATGCCATTTAATTCACAAGCATACGCCAAGAGACTTGAGTTTGGATTGTGGTATTGCCAGGAGGCAGCCACCTAATCCCTGATAAAATTCATTAACAGTAAGATTATGCACAGCAGGCAGGAGCTGTTTGAAACAACTGCTAAACTAAGGCCCTGTGCAGCCCGTTCCGTGCCCACCGCCCTGTGGTGCAGACCCTTTCCCTGAGCCCTTCTCCCGCCCCTCCCCTGACGCAGCTCCATGCCGTTCCCTCGGGCCCTGTCGCTTCACACAGAGCAGAGCTCAGCGCTGCCCTCCACTCCCTGTGAGGAGCTGCAGCCGCCATCAGGCCTCCCCTCAGCCTTCCCACTTTCATGTCCCTCCCTTGGACGCTGTCTAGTAGCTTTATGCCCCTCTGATGTTGTGGCACCCACGCTGCACCCAGCGCAGGAGGTGAGGCTGCACAGCACAGAGCAGAGCAGACAAGCCCTCCCCTCGCCACTGGCAGTGCTGGGCCTGCTGCACCACAGGGTACGGTTGACCACTTTGGCTGCTTCCTCAGACTCAACTTGCTGCCAGCCAGATCTCTTTTCTGCTCCTCAGCTTCTCAACTCTCAATATTCACAGGGTTCAAAATAACCAAACAGGACAAATGACTGCTGGGGAACAGCTGACCAACACTGAGACTGGTTGCAGAACACAGCTCTTTACTCATGTTCATATGGGACTTTCTGCATTCCAGTTAGTGCCCATTGCTCCTTCTATCACTGAGCACCACTGAAAATAGCCTGGCCCCATCCACTCAACTCCCACCCTTTAGATATTTATATAAACATTAAGGAGATCCCCCTCAGCCTTCTCCAGGTTGAGCGGTTCCAGGTCTCTCAATCTTCCCTCATACAGGAGATGCTCCAGACTCCCAGTCATCTTTGCGGCCTTCTGCTGAACTCTGAGAGATCCCTGTCTTTTATTTTTATTTATTTATTTTACCAGAGGAGCCCAAAGCAGGACACAGTACTCCAGATGTGGCCTCACCAGGGTAGAGCAGAGGGGGAGGATCACCTCCCTTGACCTGCTGGCCATGCTCTTTTTAAATGCACCCCAGGATCCCACTGGCCTTCTTGGTGACAAGGTCACACTACTGGCTCATGGCCAACTTGTTGTCCACTAGGACACTCGTGTCCTTCTCTGCAGAGCTCCCCTCCAGCAGGCCATCCCCTAACCCGAACTCATGCATGCAATTACTCTTTCCCAGGCACAGGACTCTGCACTGATCCTTGCTGAAGTTCCTCTCCACCCCAGCTCTCTAGGCTGCCATTCAGTGAGACCTGGCCAGCACAGCCTTCTGGTGTGTCAACGTCTCCTGTCACACTCCTGCCTGAACACTGATAGATGCTTGGATTCCACACAGAATTTTCTATTGAAGGAGACAGCTTTAAGGAAGTCAGAACTCATAAAAATAGAACACAACTTGAAATAAGCCAGTAAACAGTGATGCATCAGTCATATTCTATCCTCTTCAAGTTCCATGAGCATTTTGGAAGGTACTAAGTAAACATGCATTATGTCTAAGATACTTCCTGGCAATATTTTTAACACATACACAAGAACTCTGTCACATTAAGGTGCCATCTAGAGATGAATGTTTAAAAGAATGACTCTCAGAAGATGTTAACTTCTTACTGTATAACACCGTCCTTCATTACCCTCAAAAGAAAATTTTATTTGTAAACCACCTACGTTTGGAGCAAATTTAGAAAGTGAGCAAACGAACACAAGAGCATGGTGTAATCTGGTGCCAAATTCTCAGTGGCCAGGGAGATGCCACAAGTGGAACATGTCCAAAGAATAAGCTTCTGGAAAGAAAAAAATATACATATTATATTACATTAAACCGTCAAAATGGGGATTAAAATTAATCCCTTAAACAACTGTGAAATAGGGCTGAATCTGTTGCAGTATTTTTCAGATGGAAATGTTTATTTGGAACCTGCATCTCCAGTCCTATTAAAAATTTACTTTGTATAACTAACATGTGTTGGAAAGCTTCTGCTCTTGCAATAAAGTTCAATTTTGACAGCCACCACTTGCACTCCATGTGCAACGTTTCCCTCCCAAGTGTTTTAAACCAAACAACGCATATTCGTAAGCATGGACTTAAATCAAAACAGGCAGACTCAAAATGTGCTGGTTATTACTAAAAGATACAGCTCGCTGCACTTTTTTTCTCCTTTTTCACCATCAACCATAGAAAGCTTTATTCCACGCCTGATCACACTCGCAGTTACAAAACACGTGGCAAAAGTAACCATTAACATGCAAGATCTGCCATATTTCTACTTGCCTCCATTTTCATACTGGATTTTCCATATCGAGGGATATGATAAACCTCTCCCATTTTTAAGATAATGAATATATCTAATGGTAGCAAATAAAAGGTTTTTATTATTTTTAATTTCATTTCACACATATTTTATTCTTCCCAAATAACCATTGTTAGTGCAACAATCCAGCACAGTGATAGTTGCTGAGGTATATGTGGTTAAACTAATTTCCCATTCAACCGAAACTGCAACACATTCCCACCTTCTTTTTTTTTCCTTTAGGTACTGAAAGCAGTATATTCACTGTTCAAGATTTTTTTTTCAAATAATTCCATTCTAAATTGAAGAGTGGCTTTGAAATAGTGACAAGCTGTAAAAGCAACAGCCTCATCTTCTATCCCCTAGAGAACTCCTGCTGCACTTTTTTCTTAAAACATATTTTGTGCAAAATTAAGTTCTGTGTAGGTCTGTACCATAATTTGGAAAAACCTGTATATAAAATGTACTTAATTTTTTAAAACAATCCCAGCATCAGACAACAGAAAAAGAAGAAACAGATCAGATGCAGCTGAAGTTTCCACATGAGAAACTAAAGATAGTATGTTCTTAAAGCTCCAGTAATACATTCTTTCAAAAACCAGAATGCACTTTGGTCATTAATAAACATTAGTACAGAGGCAAATAAAATACAAAATGCTTGTTTGTGTTGCTTTATATATAAAAATAGTTTTATACCACAGAAGTTTAAGATGCATTACTGTAAATGCTTAAAGGTTCTGAAGATCAGCAAATATAGTGTAATGCCCCACCTCTTATAATTACTCATCATTTTTCAGTATGAAGCCATTATTTTAGAAACAAGAAATACAAGAACACTTGAGCCTGGTGACATTCATTCTCCTAATGTAAGTTACTTGAAACAAAATTTCCACTTACAAATTAATTGTATGAGGTGAACATTCACAACGAGTCAGTCTGAGCAGTCCATGTGAGAGGCAGTGTCAGAAGGTAGGGGAGAGGCTCACACTCACTGGGAAAGCATGAGGGAATACCCCATGCTGGGCAGGCGGAAGGCAAAGGAGATTAATCTGAAGACACAACTATGAGAATATGAGGCTTCATTCATTCTGTTGTCCACCAGAAGAACTCGTTTGCTATTTTAGCTGTTCTTAAACTTCCATGTGGTATGAATGGCATATACTATAGTGTACATCAGGAGAGCATCTATCTTACGCTCAGTCATTTATAGCTTTCCTTCCACCAGTATGTCTTTTGCCTATTTAAATATTTAGCTTTAACATATAATATATACTGCTCCATCGTTCACCATAATATATTCCAATTAATATACATTTATATGTATATATATAAAGTTTCTCATTAAAAGTAACAATAAAAAGTGCAGATATTGAGCATGCACAGTCAGAGCTGCGCAGAACAGCCCAGTATTTCAAATAAATACAATATTTAATTTTATCAAAATATTATACAGTATGATAACCATTTACAATTATTGCTCTAATAAAAGTGTTAACAAAGAGCACTTGTTGACCTGTTACGTAATACCTTATTACTATCCCAGGATATTTAAACTGCAGCCTAAATCAGTTTCGATCCTGGAATTATTCAAAATATTAAAAACTCCCGCTTGTTTCTAATAGTAATATAAAATATTTCTGCTATCTGTCATACTGTATTGTCAGTACTTTATTTTTTATGCCCTCTTTATTGCAACCAAACATCTATTGATGTTCTGTTGTCCTCATAAACGATCGGTGCAAATAAAAAATCCCAAGCCATGTTACCACACTTAATCAAAACTCAAATGACTTCCATACAGCACTACCACAACTAAAAATGTTCAACATTGGCTTCAGCTTTAACAACAAATACAGTAATATAGTGTATTCAGTTGCTAGGATTTCAAGTTGTCAGACACTCAGTTTTTGACCTTCTCAACTTTGATCCTTTCCAAATCTAAACAAATATTTTTGAAAATAAAAATGTCAACTAAAATGAAAATAAAATAGTGAGAAGATGAAATAAATACTAAGATTGCACAAGACAGTCAGATGTAAACACTTCAGTTTTCCAAACAACATCCTTTAAGAGGTTGTAGCTTCTGAAATACAGATTCAGTGGCTGCTTTGAGGCAGATTTGTCAATGAATGAGCTCTTCTATAACACTGTTATCTCATCTTCTTAGCATATTATCAAGATTTGATCTTCCAGAGCTGAAAAAGTTAGAAAAATGTTAAATCAGCAGTATTTCCAGTTCAGTTTCTATTTAGCAAAGTTGCAATACCATGTCTGTTTCTTATCACATGAGCTGCATGCAAAATTTAATACAAAAGATACATTTTACATTCATTTACTTGTAATATGAAAAAGAGTAGATGTAAGCAAACTCAGTGGGTAATTGAAGGCTTTATGCTACAAGTTTGTGGAAATTAAGGTGCCCCATACCCTGAATCTTGGAATAATTTCCAGAGTTTATAGAGTTCAAAGAGGTTCAGAAAGTATGACCTAATAAGACAGTTCTCAAGCCATAAAAGCAAGACTGTAACATTAGACACAGTAATACTGCATCTACTGTAGTACTTCACTGCAATACAAGACAAAGATACAAACACAATGGGGAACTCGAGAGAGAAATCAGATTTGGAATACAAGAAGTAAAACAAGGTCTTCTACCTGGCCATGTAAGCATCTCTTTATTCATGTCTAGGAATTCTTAGTGATTATGTGTCCTAAATAAAGTCAAAACACCACAAAACTGCAGAAAATTTTAGGAGGGCATCGCTATTTTTATGATACAGCTTCAATTTCATAACCATTTTCAAATAATAAATCTGCTAGCTCACACAGATAAGAGTTAATTATTTTACAACATAAGATCCAATTATCATAACATTCTTAGCACCATAATAAATAGAAAAAAAATGGCTGGGAAATAGTTACCTTTAGATTAAATCCAAGCAGGTCACTGATGACACCAGAGACAGCAGACAGGATGACAACTTGGGTGATATTATAAAGGAGTGGATTCATTGTAAGCCCATATAACCTAAATGGACTGTCCAGTTCCTAATAACATGAAACAATTATATCATTTAAAAAGCAGAAATTACACAGTTTGGTTTTTGTTTTAAGTATCCAAACGAGTATTTCCTCCATTTCAAACTACTTATTCTCTTGCCATTATTTACTTTAAAACATCAAAATATACTGAACTCTGAGAAAACAGTCATAATGTTTCAGTCATAATGAGCAGGCTACAAGAAATTCTGCTTTATGCAGCATGTTTTTATTGTCAGATTTCTCTGGGTACTTTATAAGCTATCATTTATTTGTAGACTGTCATGCCATTAATGATATGACTGACTCATGTCTATTTAGGTAGCATCATTACATGTTAACAAGCAACATTCAAATTAACAACCCATATTTTCATATTTTTGTTATGAAAAATAATAATATGTTGTGGACTCCACACTGACTCACCAATGTCACATGCACTATACATGGAAGAATTCATGCCAGTGATTTCTACTGTCTCAGTAAAACAGCCAAATTGGCATAAAAAACTGCACTGAATTGTACACCTTATTTGTGTTCATGCACATACTGATTGTTATTAGATAGTTCAGGCAGTCTCCAATTAACAGTGGAGTAAAGCATTTCCCTGTTCTTCTGCTTATGAAAACATGAAAGAAAATTGAAAAGCTATTGTGTTCACTGACTGTCGATCGATAGCAACTGAATAACCCTTCAAAAATTTAGAGGCTACCCATGTAGAACATCTGTCAGTTTGCTTGTAGAGCCAGGAAACAGAGAGCTACTTCGTCTGCCAGCCTTTTACAATTCCTCAGTTTCCTAAAAATCACCTTCAGTGTTTAACTGAAGAAATTAATAGATAGGCAAAAGGAAAGAAAGATATTCCATAGTGGCACAAGACTACTTCACTACTATGAAAAATGACAATGTCTATCCTAATACAATTCCCTTTCTTCTCTATTAATTTAGAGAGTAACCAGTAATGAACATAGATAGAAAATGAACATAAAGGATTTAAAAAAATACTAATGATCATTTAACTGCAAATGTTTTACACTTTCATTAGAATGATCAAAACATTAGCCAAAATTAATCTGTAACGAACTTGAACAAAGACCTTTTTTCACCAGTTTTGCAATTCTTAGTGAGTGATCAAAGTCATCCAAACTTTCCTGGCCTTGAAATACGTGAGAAAGAAGAAAATATGTTTTAAATATAATAATGGATTACATGAAGTATAACAACCATCAGCGCTTTCAATTCTTAATCTTTCTCCTGCATTACATCCTGGGTCTTGAACAAGGTTTTATCACTCCTATTTTAATAAAAAAGCATATCACAGCTCTGAATCTTCTCCGTAACAAGGTGAAATGAGAATGAACAACCATCCCATTCAAATGCAGTGTGGTATTAAACTTTGCTGCAAATACAAAAAGCAAGATTCCAAGGAGAGCAGCAGAGAATTTCTCTTTAAGGAAACACTTTCAGCTTGTGGTTTCACATTTGGGAGTAAAATAAAAAAGTAAGCATAGTCAATATTATATAATTAATTATTATTATTTAATTGTCAATAAAAGCTCTTAGCAATCCAGTCCACTTAACTGCTGAACATGAAATAATTCTGTTGATCACTAACTAAGGATTCATCTAATGCTCCCGTTTGGGAGATTTGGAAATCCCATCTCACTTTTGGGCACATTCTCATAGAAACTAAGGGGTGGTGTAGGATTTGTGTCATGAAATCCACCCCTCTGTTGGACAGATCATGATGCTGACACATTTCTGTAAAGAGTAAAACATGAAAAGAGTAGAACATGAAAATGCTGAAAACAGCATGAATTGCAGGGAAAACACTGGAGCACCAAGAATTCAGCATCCTGTCAACTACTTTTCACCCTGTTTTCTCATAGAACACCAACATTTCAGCTCATCAGATATCCAAACGTGATGCATTTTGTCTACTTGTCCAGACCCCCTTGAATTCACATAATCTTTCTGCATCCACAGCATTTTTGACAAAATACCTCTACAAGCCTCCTTCTTTCTGCTTGTTCCAAAAACAGCTCTTGAAAAACAGCTCTATGGTCCCTCACTATAGAGATATCCTCAATATTTGACTCATCCAAGCACTCCATGACTCTGGTCCACAGCTCTCAACTTAGATAATTGCTCTGTCAATCTTGAGTCCCAGGCTACTCAGTCAGTTCTCACATGAGAAGTTCCACGTGCTTTTTTGAGACAAAGGAACCACAAACACTGTTGAAGTTGAGGTGGTGGGGAGTTAGCTGACTGGAGGAAACATTCCATCATTTCAGCTATTAGCTAACTACATGGGAATCAAAGGGGTAAGTGGTTGGAGTTCAGTGTGTGGAAGAACCAAGCAGCAAGGTCTTAAAGTACCACTATACGCATAAATAAGTAATAAAATTAAAAAAGAAAAAAATCTTAATGTTCTTGAATTATTTTGACTGCAGAGCAAAGGTACATATACTGAAATCTTTGCCTTAGATTTACTGAATGATAATCCAACCATTCTCTCTATCCTCTACATGTGGAATAAGCATCAACTGTGCTACACTCAACATGGCAGGACGTGCTCGTAGCACAGCTTTGAAAAGAATTTAAAGGGAAGAAAAGACCTTTACATTTGCAAATCATTTCTGAAGAACTCTTTCACATCGCCACGCTATCTTTGACTAAATGAAAGAGTTGATTCCCTGAAGGTGAAATCAAAATGCAGTTGTTACATTCCCTCTTAACCCAAGAATAAATGAATCAGTGGCCGCATTTTAAGATCTTCACTGTAACAGAAGAATGCATGACAAGATCTGAATACTGAAAGAGGAAGCTAGACAAATTTAATTTAAAACTTGCACATAACAGCAGAAGTGATTCTGTGACAGTAAGTGAAGACAGTATTGAGTATAATCAAGTTGTAGTTTGAAATGCTAATCAGTATCAAGTTTTAAAAGGAATTATTTTTGAGGCAGAATACAAATAATTTAGTAGCTTATTACTAGAAATAGACACCGAGTTTCAAAACCAAATTGCATCATTCCACGAGGGTTCCTCATCCTGTACATCCTATAGCATCTTCTCTCACTCTACATTAAAGAACAGAACTTACTGCATGTAATAATTGTTTTTAATTCACAACAATAGCAACATAAGAGACTGAAGAAGTATGAACAAGTAGCATCACTGCAACAGTTACAGAGCAGATTTAAACCAAAGGACACTGCAGAAATAACACAAATGATTCATGAAGTCGTCCATTCTGCTTCTAAGTTATAAATAATACAGTAAATCTGTTGTAATTCTTACCTTCAATAACTTAGTGGCAAGTTTTAAAACGTTGTTCACTAGTGTCAGTTCCTCCTTCTTATTAGGCTTTTTCTCCATTTTCAAGTACAGATTTATCTGATTTAAACAGAACACAAATATCAACACGTATGCAGAATCTAAAGGAATTCATTTGAAAGCATTTAATAATAAACTAAATATAGTTTATTAAATATATAATAAACTAAATACTGATTATTCAGTATACATGATAGAACAGCAATGACATTTCTGCAAGCACAGGATTTTCTTTGCTTTGTTCTTAATTTTTAAGGACAAATACTGCCCCAGTTCTGTAGGAAAAGACAATGTTTTGTGATACAGGAACAATTTTAAAGTTTAATGTCATCTACAAATCAGACAAAAAGCACCACCTATGCAATGTCTGCATATTTTCTTTCTTTTTTTGATAATTGTTTGAGGTTTGCCAATTCATTTTCAGATGTAATTCTTTAGTGTGCACACCTTATAGGCTTAACATTCCCAGAAATTCTTGCATTGACTGAAATGATAGAACATAATTCTGCTGAAGTATAATTTCTTTCAAAAAGATTTGTGTCACTGAATACTTCACAAACACCTTCAATGCAGAAAATCCTCCTAGTGCCTTGAAAAATATGAATTATTATTGAATTAAACTCTCTGTTGCTGTAGAAGAACAGTGTATCAATCATTTCAATGCTTCTGGAATCCAGACTTCTTTAGAACACTGCTTCTGAGAAAGTTAGTTATGAATACTAGTTCTCCCTTGGAAATCCTGAAACTCCTGCTTTCATTCTCAATTGGTCTGATATACATGCTGGACCTGGCAAAGTTCAGTGTTTTGGTTTTTATTTAATTGCAAAATAAAAAAATAATAAAAAAAATCTGACTTTTCATTTCAGTATGACAGCCATTGACAATACATTAAAAAAAAAACAAACAGCATTATGTTCAAGCAGTCCTTCAAACGACAAACTTCTACCAAGCTATAGCAACAAAGCTGCAGAAAGGAAGCGTTGTTACAGGGGTTTGTTGTAAAGTGGTTACTGAAGAAAGGACCTCATCATGTAAGCAAGAATAACTGAATATTATTGTGTCTCCCTGGCAAGTTCACTGTAAGCTTGTACAATTAAGTTAAAATCAAAATGATCACTAATACATTGCAAGGCAAATTAAGCTCCCAATCTATTTCATTCCAAAGTAAATTATGTTTTTAGAGACAAAGGGATATCAGACCTTGAATATGACATCACATTTTTCAGCAATTCAAGCATTTAAAAAACAGGAATAAACTAAGAATAGAAATTATTAAAAAAAAAAAAAGAAAAAAAAAAAGGTAGAAAACAAACCCTAGGAGGGTTACAAATCTGTTTTAATGTTTACTATGATTTCACTAATTTATCAAAAACATCCATGTTCAATTGCATCCTTTGAAAAATAAGGGGATTTTGAATGTGTATATATCTACACACACCTACATACCTATTCTGAGGCTTGAAAGTGGCAAGAAGATAACCTGATCAGAACACAATTTGTGTTTTTCTTAGCAAAGAATGCCACAAATAAACTTAATCTACAAGAGCAATTAAAAACACTTTCACAAGCAGCACACAATCTAAAATGCCCTGGTTAAAAATGATGAATCTTTTAGTTTCCAGTCACAACTCCAATTCGTTAAAGTCACAGGTTGAATGTAAAGTACACAGAAGAGCTTGGAACTTGGCTGACGGAAAAAAGAATTCACAACTTCACTTCATATGTTTGAATCTGAGGGCTAACATTTCTTTGGGTTGTTTTTTTTTGTTTTTATTGTGATTGTTCTGAAACTTCATTCTCTTTTTCATACACATCAAATCACCGTCCGATTTTCAAGGATATCAGTTCAGATACACTTTTATAGATCACTGTCTGTCAGACAAAGTATGGGCTTAGACCCATGAAAGGCCAAAATATCAGACATTTATGAACCTGGCATAAGATGAAAGCAAATACATTATGCTATTGAACTTGTACACGTAACCACTCCAAAATGAGTTTTACCTAGAGGTCTGTATATCCTTTATATTTTCTCAGAAAGGGTCTCATATTGAATTATATTCTCCTTTTTATTTCAGGGAAATGAATTATAATAGGATAAGCTGGATTCAAGTACAAAGTTAAGTGATAACACTTGTTAAACTTTTATTTATTTAAAGTTCAGGGGACTTAGACTGTTGCTTTCAACTTCAGCTTTTGAACTGGCTAAAATGTTCAAGGGCTGACTCTCAGAAAGAGTGCAGTTTAAAAACCTATGAAAGCAAAATAAAATCTAGAGTTTTTCTGTCTCTCATTTGCCTTGCTCTTTGCATTTCTTTCAGTATCTACAGAAACAGAACTTCAGGTTGTAAGAATCTTGAATAACTTGTTTCCCTACACCACAATTAACTATTAAATTCAAACCATTTTAAGTCATCTAGAATGCATGCCTAAGAGCTAATAGATAAATGATCTATACTTAGATAGAAAAACGTATATCTGCACAAATTCTCACCTGCTCAGTAAGTAATATTGAGGTATTGCTGTATTTTTTACTGGTTTCAGATCCAAGAGTAACAAATCTCAATAGAAAAAGTGTTAGTGAAATGCACCAAATTACTAGTTCCCAATTGTAGTGACAATCAAGGAAGATCTCATGCATGTGAAGCAGCTGTAAGCAAAAGGGAAAAATTGAGTCCAGATTAATATTTATATTGCAATGTAAGAAAAGAATTATGTATCTTCCCAACACCAAAAAATAATTTCCCAGTAATAAGTATAAGGTTGTTTTCAGGCATCAAATATCTTTAATCATAATTTAAAATCAAAATTCTGTCAAAGATATTAGGATTGAGAAAAGGTTGAAAAGTGAAAAAGTTGAAAGAAAGTGAATTCAAAGTTCAATCAGAATTTAAACGTTTTTTTCATATTTCTAAAGTAACAGAAAAATGTATTACGTTCTATGACAATTTTAAACTCTTTTTTGCAATTTCAAAGACACCGTGTGGGATGAAAAACAAAATATGCCTTCAAATATACTGAATTACATAGAAAATTTGATTCAAGTAGTGTGATTGCTGAATTACGTCCTAATTAATGTATTTATAGTTCACTACTGTGAAAACACATTAACATTAACAAGGGAAGGAAGTGGAAAATACAACCAGAAGTCATTCAGAAGCTTACCTGTACGGTGAAACAGAAGGTCGAGCACAGACTCCTTATTAATAAGAAATCTGATTTAAGCATAGATGTGCTTCCAAAAAGATATTCCACTAGAGGGCAGGCTAATCCAGCCAACAAATTCATCAGCATCCTCAAATTATAATTGTTGTTATATCTTTATGAAGCACATCTTGATGCAATAGATTAGAAAAAACTTTTGTTTCAATTACAAAATGAACAATGAAAGAGGACAGATAAGAAACAAAACAGTAATAACACCATGCCAGTAATTACTGTGAGTTTCTTTGGCTATTACAGAGTGGCATAGTGATAATATTCTAAAGTAAATAAATAAAAACAATGAATGTAGCTTAACCTTCTGAAAAGCTCTAATAGCCACTACTGATTTTTCATTGGGTCTCTTATCTTAATAGACAATTAATAGACAATTAATAAGACAAGATCTTATCTTAATAGAACCATCACACAAAAGGCAGTCTATTATTTTAAAAACTATTGAAGTCATGCATGATTTCCTCACCTGTGCACAACAGATAAATACAACTGAGATAGTCAGGAGGAAGGCAGATGAAACTATTACATCAACTGAGCGCTGAGGACCTCGACGCTGAAAATAACAGAGATGCATACGTGAGTGAAAATCCACTTAACCAGCACTGACGTTCAGTGCATCCAGTTATATTTACTCTTTGAACATAGTTTTCTCATAGCTTGCAATTTGGTAATCTGAGTTTCACACAACATAAAGGAATTAAAAGTACAGCTCCTACCGAATACCAAAGGCATTTGAGATAATTCAGATGCAGACAATTAAGGACAGCTATGATAAAAGAATATATACACCACTTGTTTAGTCAGCTCATTCATGATGAGAAGCAGTGAATTCAATACAGCACTGGGCTTTCATTCCCAGTATCAAACCAGTGCTAACAACATTTTGGACATCAGATTGCAAGGGAATATCAAGATATAATTTCACATAGCAATTTGTTTTCATTACTTGCATCTTTCTAACATATAAAAATCATAGTTGCACATCACTCTCCCATCGAGGTACAATTCTCTCATGTGACAATTCCAAGAGAACAAGAAGGAAAACTTGGGAAACAAATACACTGTGATGAAAGATTCAATGTCACCGTATCCAGTATTTTTTTATTCTTAATTGCTTACTGGTATAACAAAATGTTTCCATCCACTGAACATTTTCCACGTTCTTTCTAATTGAAGAATTAAGTACCCTCTGCTGCAATGAAACACATCCAAGTCACAATACGCATCTATTTCACAACTCTGTTCTCATATTTATGTAATTAGCAGTGTGTTTGGAGAAAAGTGGGAGGTGCATATATGCAAGGTATAATCTTGGAACTTGGAGAAAGAGATAGAAGGTTAATTACTGGGAAAAAAAATCAAATACAAGTTGGTATGCAGGAGTACATGCTCTTATACACACTGTATTTTGCCTGCGTGAAACTCAAGATGTGCACAAACTTCAATTCATTTACTTACAAATGGACACACAACCAGGTAACATGCAAGTGTAATTCGGACAAATGCTATGCCAGTATCTGCCAGTAGCACCACTGTGAGAAGGTTAAGTTCCTTAGTTGCTTGTCTCCACTCCTTTACTTATGCATGTACAGACCTTATGGAGCTGCCCAGTGAAGCACATATATCAGCAGACAGAGGTGAAAATGACTGTCCTTCACTGGTTATTTTTCAGTTTCTTCTGCACCTACTTCTGACCACTGTGTGACTGGGCTTCTGTTTGCAACAACAGAATTATAGAGAAGTTTCTTGCAGCATATGAAGAGGTGGAATACATAGGTGACAGTTGTGAGGAAAGAAGGCAAGACAGTCTCCACATCAATGTCAACATATATAGCTTTTAAAGCATGAGAGCTACATTCTACTGCACAAATGCTGTTATCCTTCTTTCCTCCCACACAGCAACACATTACAGACTAGACAGAAAAAAGCCTGCCATGCTGTAGGCTCCAAAGTTTCATTACCTAATGCAGAGAGAAAAATGGAAAAAAAAACTTGCAAACTCAAAAAATGAGCTAGGATCATCAAAATGCTCTGGGATGAAAAGAGCATTAGAGGGCTATCACTTGAGACATCTCATTATTTCAGTTGAACAAACAGCAAAGAGATCAGAATGTCTTACAAGTCGTGGGCACAATTTCTAGCTTCGTGTGGTATGTATGCACTCACAGCATAAATATGCACACAAGCTGCCTTGCTTCATAAATTCTTGTATGTTAATGACACTAACTGGTGGAGTGATTTATTGTCTGTTTTACCACAAGTGATGATTTACCCACTATACTCACCTGAGACACATCTTTGCTCTAATCACTTAACAGAAGACTCCTACTCTGAACACATATCTCTTACCAAGGTGAAAAACACTCTCACCATCTGGCTGCCTGCTGATGCTGCTGGCCGGGAGTTGGCAAAATAAAGTGGATTGGGCACACATGCACCAGTAAGTGCACACAGAGGACAACTCAGACTCAAATACCTACTTTTCACCAACAGCACATGGGACTGTTTCTACTTAAGTGGTAGCAAAAATTTTCGTTACTTTACCTTTAGATAGGACCTGAGAGAAAGCCACATTTTTATATTCTGTACTTTCTTCAAACGGAAGTGAGGAACCTCTGATTTTCTTGCCCTTCTGGCAGATGTTAGATGACCAAAAAGTTTAGCAAAAAGTAGCCTCTGCAGGGAACAAAAAAATGAAGCTGTTAAGTCATTTTTGAGGGCGCTAAAAAGAAAATGGAGAAAAAGCCTTAATATATCAACGTACAATGTATCGAGGTGAAGTAAAACATTTATTACAACACAGAAATAAGAGTCCTAAAAAGAAGAGATACACTGAACAGTTTTAAAAGTCACATTAATTTAATGAAAAACAAAATAGAAGTACAATTCCTCTTTTCAAATTTCAAACAGATCTACTAAACAGATCTATTAAAATTTGGAAGATATTCAAACAAGTCCATCACTTGCATTAAAGAGTGCTTAACCCAGAACTTTTTTCCAACAGAAATGGCAACTAAAACAGTTCAAAGCTACTCTACTGTACTGAATCCCTTCTTTTGGCTACAATGCAAGAAAACTATTCATCTTTTTTCTTTTCCAGGCTAGAAAGTAACTATACTAGGGAGCTAGTAAGAGAATATCAGACAGTAACATTGCAAGTCTCTGGGACAGAAGTGTCAGAAAAGCAGACAGGGCTGGGGTCTGGACCAGAGTGTTTCCAATTATTCTCAAGAATGTTTTGAATGAAACACACAGGTGGAACAATCTAGAAATTCAGAGAGCTCTTTTACCAAATTTCTTTCTCCTTGAGGAAAACTGAAGACAAACGGGTCATAACTAAGAAGTGGCCAATGAGTTGAGTCAGAACTATGAAATAAGAGGTTTTACCTCCAAAATGCTCTTATGCAAGAAAAATGCTTAGCTACAGAGCTTGAAGGACACTTAAGTCCTTTGTATCTGGTTCATTGCCTAATCTGTAATCCCACTGAAGTATCTGTAACTGCTGATTTACAAAATCTTGGGGCAACTATGAACACAAGATGAAAATATCCACAAAACCAAATAAAATATAAAATTAAAAAAAAAAATGAAACCCCAAAACAAATGATTTGTTTTGTTTTGGATTAAACCTCTTAGTTTATTTTATGTACCTGTTTGTAAGTTCTCTCCGCTACACACAGCAGGAAAAAGAAAATCCACACTAGAGACACACGGACCACAAAACTTATAACAACCATTGAGAGAACCAGTATGTCTCCATTTGATCCAAATGCTGTAATGCAAAGTTCAGTGGCAGAATGTGCAGCTAGCTGTTCCAAATCTTTAGCTTGGGAAAGTCGAAATACAAATGGCATTAAGCCCAAGATTAAAGATATGATGTTTCCAAAAATCTGATAACCGATTCCTGGTATATAGCTGTTCACCTAAAAGCAAAAGAAAACAAAGCACTTTGTAAAGGTTGGAACTTATCTTGTCCTTGTTAATGTCACTGTTTTACTACTGCAACAAAAACTTTAAAATGTGTTACATGATATGAAACCTACAACCAAGCATCTCTGCAGTTTACTATAATAAAATGAAAATGCTCCACAAGCATTTAATACACAGCAACAATCACAAATAAACACCAGCAACAAAACACTGAAACACTTCAGTGTATATTCTTGCTGTTAAATTAATTTAACACTGAATTAGCAAAATTCAACCAATCAGACTTTGTTGTTTACATGCTCCATCTTAATTTAATAGTCTAATTGCATTCTACTTCTAGGTTATATGATTTTTAAAAGAATCAAAGCATTCACAGTGCAGTAGGATTGGAATTCTGTTGTGTTGCTATGGCTTTATCAAGGTTCACTTCTACTGTGACTACACCCAAAACTACATTGTTTCTGAGGCAGATACAGAGATCTGAACTAAGTTTGTGAATGCAGTGCTTTCCGACAAGTTGGAAACATCATATCAACTTGTCAGAATTACTGACAATTGTCATAAACTATGCTAAGATTTTACGTTTAACCCTACTAAATATATGAAAAACAGTAGGATATCAATCGTAAGGAATGCCAGGAATCAGAAGACATTCCATTCATCCTCTTTAAACTTTTGTTTCCTAAAACAGAAAAGCTTTCTTTTCTAATCTGAACTTCAGCATCCAAATACTCAGATATATGTACTTCTAACCCCACATATTAGTTGTCCACAAGAATCAAGGAGATAAATATTCACAGCATATGCCACTGGAACAATAAAACAGAGGCTGGCTATGTATTTTATTATCACACCACTACTATTACTAATAGCTACAAGAGCTATAAGTACGAGGACCACTCCAAAAATAACGTCTCCTATTTTATTCTGTTGGCCCATGATATCAGAGGCAGATGTTGGTCATGTAACAGTAGAGGCGGTACTTATTTTTGAACCTAGATACAATACCTGTAAAAAGAATACTCACTCTGTTCATTATCATACCACTGATTTCAAGCACAGACATATCTGCTTTCTTGCAGTCATTCCCCTCCCATACAATTGCACTTATTTTTTCTAGTCCTGGATTCAAACTATGGATCCAAGGCAAGTGACTCTGAGGAAGACAATCAATACATTCCATCAGTAATATCAACCTATTGTTGTGTCAGTGTTTCTTTGTCAGGAATACACTGACAAAAAAAAAAGTGCTTAGACTGACACAAATGTTGTTACATAGCATTTACTTCTCCTGCATTACTGTATGTTAAATACTCAGTCATTCACTTCTTTCCCAATAAACAGCTGTGTGGCTCTAGGACTCTAATCAATGTATGTTGCCCCAGCAGCCAAGTAATTTCAGCCAAAAGTAATGAAAGCACATATTTATTTACTCTAATCAGAGAACAACTAAGTGAGAACTGAAAGACACAGAAAATGCTGAGGTAACAAGTGCTGCTGCAGCCACTTCTTGATTTCCCTCAGTCCTGTCTCACTCCTCTTAGTTATAGGGGATCAAAATTGATCTCAGCCTTGCCAGGTTAACCAGCACTGTCTGAATCAAATAAAAAGGCTGAGATGGGGGCATATTATCAAATATTTATCGTATCATTTAATAAAGTGGTGAGGGGGTTAGAGCTTGATTTATCAGTATTTACCCCAAATCTTTCTATACTGCTAAGTAGACAACTGCTTCCTTTCTTTTCCATTAGAGGGGAAAAAAAACAACACCTATATTGTTAACATAAATTATAGCTGCAGAAAGACCTTCTGAAACATAGATTTCCACTATTTTCCTCTAGAGGGAGTATCTACACCAGGAGCTGAAATTCAAAAAATTTCACCATCTACAATGAAACAAACCAACAAAAATATTAAACTTCAAAAAAACATGGAATACAAGCAAGAACTAAAATAAATTTTAAAAACAAAGAGTGCAGAAATTCAAACTGCTGTCTCTGTTGCTTTGGGGGTGGATTTTGTTGGTTGATTTGTTGTTTTTTTTTTTGAAGGGGGGGGGGGGGGGGGGATACCAACAAATCCACCATTTTCAGTTCCAGTTACGAGTGAACAAGCCTATCTTTTGAGACTCTTTTTCTCAGCTATCAGTAACATCATCTCTTATTAAATTCCTTAGCACTGATGTAAGCAGTGCCAACATACACTGCATATTTAACAAGAAAAATATTTCACAGCAGGCAGCATGCAATTTAGTGAAAAATCTTGTAATACAAACATAATTGGCACTGACATCTGAATGTTTTTTTTTTAATCAAAGGAAGACTAACACATCATCATTAGTTACTAAATACAGACAACAAATTCCATCCAATTAACCCAAGGCAGGCTGCAACTGAAGCGTTGCCCAACAAACACTAACATTTTCAGAAATTACTGCCCAGATCTTTCTATAGAATAGTATTAAGAAAAATAAATGATTAGCTTTAAGGTAAAACTAAAACAAAAAAAATATTTTCTCGAAAAAGAATACAGATATTATAAACGTATACAGAAAATAAAGAATACACACATAACATCAGGTATTATGTATGTTATCTTGCTGTGTAATTTCATATATATACACATATACAAACAAAAATATTCCCTGAGACATATATATATGATTCTACCACAGGAAACTTCAATCAGTACTTGTCCTGAACTAGAATCCTAACACAAAAATATTCTGCAGGCTATTACAGTACACAGGCATATCCTCTTCATCTGACAAATTAATTACCAAGTAGCAGAAATTCAATTTTCCTTGTTTTAATTCTACCAAATCACTTTGGCTCTGTTACTTCCATTTAATAGAGAGTTCTTTCTCCCAGGCCTCCTGAGCACATGACAAAGCTGATAAGACTGAAGATGTACATGCTGTAGAAGTCAAACTCAGCAGAAACGACCAACCTGATGAAATGGGTCATCTCTATATTCTTTCTTCACACATGGATTCATTTGAGGACTTTCTACATCCGTCTCACTAGTACAGGAAGAGTGGCACTCTGCACAGTGTAGGAGGTCCTCCCACACATCTTCCGTTTCTGATTCTGGCCTTGCACTCTCAGAATCCTGCCTGGAGCTTGAACACCGAGAACTGCAGCTAGTACCTGATTTAGGTGTATCCTGAAATTAAAATATTCATTGGAATTAATGCTGTTTTTGTACTCTATTTCCTTAACAGAAGAGTTAAGTTCAAATGTAGCAAGTCCATGTACATCAGTTTTTTATGTTTCACTCATTACATTTCAAATCAGAAAGTATTATGTGTTTACTGCACAGTTAGACATCACACACACACATAATAGTTTGTGGTCCTCCATTTATGGGGGATGGGTCACACAATGAAGACTCAATTCATACACATTGGAAAGAAGTAACTGTTTTACAGATTTTAAAAATTCATTAATTTAGAGCAATTATCAGGCCTGTCTCCAACTTCTGATTTAATTAGTGATAAATTAAGTCCCCTCAAATACATTACAGCTTCATTATTTTAGTGAAAATATTGAAGAAACAAAAAAGGCTTAAAGGCATATACACTGATCTGCCAATTAGTATAGAAAAGTAGAGTGAGAAAAGCCTAATTCATTAAGTATTTTAAACTGATCTGCCACTTTGTCTTTCTATCCTATGTTGTTTGATTTGATCTACTTTACCTAGTTATTAACATATCTGTGTCCCCCCAACCTGTTAGTATAGCTTTTAAATAAATTCACAAAAGGATAAATCGGAGTAAAGCAAGACTAAGGGATTTAGAAGACAAAGACTTCCTCTTTAGCTTCATCCACAGAAACTGAGAACATGTGGAATAAAAAAAATAAGCCTGAAGTACAGAGACACCACAGACAGGCATTTGCAGATTGTGTCTACTTCAGGTGCAGATTCAGACCTGCACTGCCAGACTCACTTCCCACCATACAGTGAGGGATTCTTTCAAAAAATGGGCAAGAAAAAAGAAGGTCCTAGAGGAAGAAGAGACGGATAATTCTAGCTAGCCAAGGTCCAAGACAGCCAATAGCAACCCAGTGGATGTCATTTTACTAGTTCTAAAAGAAATGTTGGTATGTCCCAGAAGTACATTTCTAAAATTAATTGCCTATAATAATCTCTAAAAACACCAATTTGATTCTCAGTGTCCACTGTTCCGCTTCACGTTCCTTTCCAAAGACAGTGTGTGAGCTTCTTTGAAGACAGGCATGGAACAGGTGTAGAGAGAAAGAATAACTGAGAGTATCCATACCCAGTACTAGGTAGATGTGTGATCTACACAGTCATGCATAAACAACTAATTATTTTAAAGAAAGTGTAGTTGAGAAGCAAGCATGCCTCATTATTTTTAAATTTTGTGCACTACTTAAATAATAACATAGAAAACCATTACACTTGGGAGATTTAACTACCCCGGTGCATACACATAATGCAATCTAATGTTTTCTTCAGAATGAAAATGCAGACCCCTAAGCTCCTTTCAATGGTTAGATGAACCAATTTCCTGCAAGACAGGCCTTAAAATGCAGTACCATCCTACTCATACTATCATCTGCCAATTTCCATTCCTTCTTAGAGCAAATTTCATTTCTTTCTGCTACAGTTTATCTCAAGATTATGCCCAATTTTCTTCACTGAAAAACAGAATCAAGAAATACTGCAGCAGACCTATTAATTTAACATGACTTGTAATGCATTACCAGCTGAAGGAGAGTTACTTGTTCTTCCTGGAAACCTCGCTTTGTACACCTTATGCAAGCAATTTTGTAAAGAAATAAATAGCAAAAATTTGCTCCAAGCTCTTTTTAGTGAGATGATAGAATACCAATAACAAAGATATTATCTGAAATATTTATTCTTCATAGAACGTGGTCAGTACAGGGTGCTGAGTCTTGAACTGAATGAAGCAAGCAGATTAAAAAGCTATACCTCAAACAATGACTGACAAGTAAACAACAAGATAAGGGAAAACAGGACAGAAGCTGAAAGCACATCCACTGTCTCACTTATATATATATATATTATATTTTATATATATATATATACTTATTTTTTTTAAATACAAAGAAAGCTTTCAGTTTTCAAAATTACTGTTTCATTTCCTTTGTAATCACGTTGAGGGAAAAGAGCTGCTAACAACACAGAAAAGCTTCCTCTTTCACAGCATCAATCACAGAGATAAGGGGAAAAGTGTGAGTTATTACTATACACAGAGTAAATTCATGTTTTTTCAGTTTCTGAAGGTATCTACACACAGTCCTCCCTAGACAACAATTTAGGATTTTACAGCTCTGAGACACCTTTTGGAAAAGAAAATACATTTAAGATGGGAAAAAAAAAATCATCTGCAATCACATCTGCCCAGCTGCACTAACATGCAGTCAGGAGACATTTTCTGCAATACGAAACATTTCCAAGTATCACCCTGTTCAGAAAGCCTAAACTAAACATACGCAGGACATCAAACAGTTAAAAATGAATTAGCCTCCTAGATCTTTCAATCCAAAGTTTGTGAGAAACAAATTATAGAAAATTAATGTTTTTATGCAAAGCATAAACCTCAAGACTTCGTAATTATTATCAGAGGAAGCAGCATTATATGAACCCTTCTAAGAAGGCATTATTTCTATCAAGTGGAAGGCTTGCTTATGATGCTTTGCCTGTTAGAGCCACCCACAAGCACACTCCTGTCAGAACCAAAATTACTCTGCACATTCTTTTCTCATAGTCCTAGTTGGGGGGAAAAAAAAAGGGGGGGGGGGGGGGCGGAGAGAGCAAGTACAGTTGTTAAAAAGAAAACACACTACAAAAACCTCAAAGTTTTGTTTATCTGCTCAGTTGCATACCATCAGCAAAAAGAGCGGAAATCCTTTAGAATTAAAAGAAAAAAAAAAGCCCTCCCCCACTTCTGTCTTTCAGTGTCTGAACCCTTACAACTAAAGACTCTACTAATATGGAATTGCTGCCTTCCTCCTCTTAGCTCTGATGTTAATAAATCTCTTAAAATTTCAGGGTTTTGTGTGTTTTTGTTGCAGTATAACACAATTTTGTTGAGATTTCATGGCAATATTTTAATGGCTTTCAACAAACATGAAGGAATGAAAAACCAGGCAAACTAGCAGATGACTTCACAAGAAGGTTGGTGAGTCGAAAATACAATATAAATGGAGACAAGCAGCAGCACTAAGTACAATGAAAATGTTACTATTGCAAACTACTGTGTTTCTGTAACAAATCAAGTTTTCAAAAGAGATACCTGCCATCAAAAGATAGCAATAGAGTTAACTGAAATCTGATGCAAGATCTATCAAAGGATCTTAACAAATTGAAAAATTTGACAAAGCTCAAATCAGCTGAATAAAAACCTCAAAGTTAAAACTCTGTCATACAAAAAGGAATCCCTCTCCCTCACTAGCATGGCTTCAAATTAACATAATCCTAAAACATAGTATAGGAGAAAAAAATAAATACTCAACGAGAAGCCTAGAGCTTCAATCAATTTACATAAAAGAGACAAGAGAAGAATAGATACCTCCAAAGGATAGTGTTTCTTATAATGGTGAGATTTCCTGTTTCGAAGCGTGCCATCACTAGAAGTGCGTTCTACATTGCGGCGTAAAGAGTATCCAGTTTCAGGTCCCTCCTCACTAGAAACTTCATCTGATAAATTTGTCACAGTCCTGTGAGTCTCCTGGTGCAAGAAGTAGAGTATTAGTAAGACTTACACTTATACTTACCAATTCTGAACCATTACAATCAAATTTCTTTCTGCAATATTACGTATGCCCTGTTAAAGTAGATATTGCATTTTCAATTGTAAGAAATGATACAGCAGATATTACGAAATAAAACTGTAGTATCAAAATAAACATTTCTCAGACAATGAAAAACCAGATCATATTTAGCTCATGAACGCTGGCATTCACATTTTGAAGGCCTAAATGCAAGATATCCAAAAGGTCTGAGAAAATAAATTTGTGATAGCAGAGTCACGCTTAATCATCAACACATATGGTACAAATCCAGCATTTACCTCTTTCAACTATAAAACACTACAAGGTTTGTTTGTGAAAGGAAGACCCAGATAATAAATTTATCACACTATTTCCCTGATTTAAGCTGAAGTGAAACCAGACCTGACAGCAACAGGAAGAAGAGATTGCAGTAGAAGATTGGTCAGCTGTCAAAACCTTTCTGTATACTCCCATTTATTATGACACCACTGCATAGAACCCCGTAAAATTTCCTTCAGGAGTTGCACTGTCATCAGTGAAATGACAGAAGATCCCTTTACCCCTGCGATTCAGGCATCTATTTCTCTTCCATAATGAGCTCTGGCTTCTGAGATGCTTCAGTGTCAACTCATCTCACTTTCTTAACAGATGAGCTGCATAGAGAATGAGGGACATGCAGAATACAGTCTGTGGTGGCTTTTCTACTATTTTTCAAGAATGCAAAATGCTTGGAATGAATGGAGACAACTGAATCACAGTAACTAAATTACAGTTTCTGCTGTTGCTGCTGAGCAGACCAAAATACTGAGGTTACTGCCCTGAGATGAACTTCATCACACCCACTCTGACTTAATCATATGGATATTCATGGGGATTGTTAAATAAGTTGGCTATGAAACCCCCCACAGAATGCCTTTCCTTTATAAAGATGTATATGCGTATACTTCCAGCAGAATAACCTTTCCCTTTGATATTATCATGAAACAACCTTGCAATGATTGATCAATGATTATACATTGAGCCAAAGTCAAGTAAGTGAGCAGTAATGGCAGTCATTAGAAGGCAAATGATAATGGAGCCAGGAAAAAATACTTTGGAAAATCTATTCTGTAGAACTGCAAGATGAAAATAGTACATCTAGGAGATAAACAAATCCAGAATGAAAAGTTCTCCTTTCTTTCACAACCATTTATTCTGCTTCCATCTCATCCTTATTTCTCACCTCAGGAGGCTATGTCTATTTTACTGAGAGGAAAATTGTTCTTTCCTCCTCTTCTACGAGGACAAACCAAAAGAAAAGAAAGATGATTCCTGATTCATAGGTAAATGCTCAGAATAAACTCAAAATTACAAATTGCTGGTTCCATTTGTTCCATTTTGGCACAAAGATGGGACCACATACACCAAGAGCATCAAAGAGGCAATAAAGAGTAAAGCGTGTTGTTCAGCTGGACTGAAAAAAAGATACAAGTGACAGCATATGAAATTGTGCACTGAATTAATGAAGAGCAAAGAACGTTTAGATGTCAGCCAGGGGCCTCTGACAAGAAAAAGGAAAGGCTACATATAAAAGGAATGACATTGGAAGACTGAACAGGATTTTGAACACAGCACTCTAAGCTTAATTTCATTTAAAACACTTTTAAGGATAACGTAAATGAGAATACATCAACAGCATCACACAAATACAGCCTACATATCACCAGACAAACAAACTATCCTGCTTTGAAAGCAACACGGCACACTTACCTTGTGATGGCTGGGGGTGCTGAAGGTCTCTCTCATGGTTGTGGTGCTCCAGCCCGACTCTTCTGGCTTTATCACCTCACAGAGACGCTCCTGGGCCTGTGCACATTCCTCACTGCTTTTACCTGTCTTTTTCCCATCAAGGGACACGTAGCCATTATCAGTCTCAGTGGATTTATCTATTGAGTTTTTTGCTTTCTTAGATCTATATTTGAAACAAATGTAAGCATTAATTTAATGATTCCTTTTTTTTTTTTCCAGACTAAATCCTGTTCACCCTTTTCAACCCATGTTTTAGTTTTATTAAGATGAACACAAACAAATAAAAAGATATTAACATCTGATGAAATGTTTGTAAGCTTATTTTTAATCTTCTAATTAATACTCACTATTCTTTCCTATAAACATCATAAGAGAAACAGTGTCCAAAAGAAAATTATTTTATTAGGTACAGAGAGAAAAGGAAACCGATGTTTTGCAACTAAAACATCAAGTATCTTTGGCAACAGAAGAAACAGAAGCCCCAAATGTAAATGAGGATTGTTTGTTTTATTCTTACAAAAAAAAAAAGTTAAAATGTTATTAACTCAAAGCAAATGTGCCATTCATTTCTTACAGCTGTGAGCGTGCTCTGTTAGTACTTCCTGAACGCGCTTGTTTAAATTCACTCTGTGTATTGACAAGTCTGCTAACCAGAATGTGATTTACCCTTTCCCATATATGCAGTAACACCCCAGTGACATAATTCAATAGTATCTAACAAACACAGTAATTAGGCTTGTTTTTAAATAACAAACCTATCAATTATGCTTAAGTATTATTATTCCTATGAGAAGTCTAATACCAATCTATCATCTTCCTTAACACTGTCTAAAAGTCAAGGCCACTATCTAATCAGTAGATGTAGTAGCAAGAAAACTTAATGCCACAAAAAAACAAAAGCCTTTCAAAAGCAGAAGTTTGGATGATTGCATCTCTAAATTAGAAAGTATTGTTGATGAAGGAATGAAAATGGAATAGCAGCTTTCTACCTTACTGACAGAGATCACTTTAATGCAGTTTCACTTTGGCTTCTATATCTCAAAATATTTAATAAGGAAAATCTTTACCCAGAAAGCAATAAAATCTTGTGTGGTTAGTAATTCCCAGAACACTTCTAGGGGAAAAAAAATAAATAAAATAGTAGTAGAATTAGAAATGAAGTTTCCAGATTTTATTCTTTATGTTTATAAAACAAAAGAACCACAGAACCACTAAACACAGACTTGATAAAACTATCAAGAACCTGGTCTACTCTTTTGCTCTTGTAGGGGAACATGCATTGCCCTTCTCTTTCAGGAAGCTCTGTGAGAACTTGGATTACACAGCAAATTAAATTTCTCTCTAATATGTACATCGTATGAATTGGGACAGTTGATTTACATCGTACCTAAGATAAGGTACTCCATATACACAGTGGAGACTCACCAGCTAGGGAAGAAAATCCAAAAAGGAGCAATTAATCTGCAAGACTATGGACAAAGTAACAAGCAGAAAAGGCAGTTACTGAGACTTTTCATCCTTCTCTATCTTCTTTAGTCTCATTCCACCCTCCCTCAAACATTCCAGAAAAAACACTAAATGGCATTTTTTAATTATTCTTTTTTTTAAAAAGCAGCAACTGCTACTCCACTTCCTTTGTAGAAAGCTATAAAATTTTCCCTTATCTAGTTCCAAAATTATTGATTTTATTTCTAAATAAATGAGTAGTACTTTTTTTTTTTTTTTTTTTTTTTTTTTTTTTAAGGAGGAAGCTTTTCCACACATTGGGCGGAGACACACTGGAACAGGTTGCCAAGGGAGGCTGTGGATGCCCCATCCCTGGAGGCATTCAAGGCCAGGCTGGATGTGGCTCTGGGCAGCCTGGTCTGGTGGTTGGCAACCCTGCACATAGCAGGGGGGTTGAAACTAGATGATTGTAGTGGTCCTTTTCAACCTGGACCATTCTATGGTTCTATGATTTCATTCTATGATTCTAAAATCAGTTGAAATACTTTTGGCAGCTTTTATATATTTGCATGGATCAGATTTTTTTATAAGCTTATAAAAGAAGCGACAGCAAGATACTTTATCATGGACTCTGTGGTGCAGATTGCAAGCCTCTTCCTGTCTGCAGATCAGCAATGTGCCAGCTTGAGTACAAACACAGTTTTTATTTTCAAAATCTATAAAGACGACCATTTAGGACAGTACTGAGGCTTTGGGCAATCAGATCAAACTACTATCAAAAAACTTTCCTAACTCATCTGGGCTGCAAAACTTTTTAGAAGTTAAAGATTTCCACAGCTGGAGTACGGACAAATTCCTGGCACTGGAGTTTCACAAGAACATCTTCAGTAACATCGCAATCTCAAGCCAGTTAGCCCACACTTTCCACGTTGCATTCCTGCTTCCTCATTCCCAGTCCCACTTTGCAAACAAAAATATCTGCATGACTTCGGAAAAGAAAAATTATATGACAAAACTGATGTGAGAAAAAAAAAAAAAGGTTATTTTTCATCTGGATATGCTGCCATGGTTCATTCTCAGACATACAAACCTCTGCAGCTGAAGAGTGACTAAAGGCTGCTTATAGCATTCTCAGTCACCCCAAGGAAGTGAAGAAGGTAAGGAAGAAAGTGAGTCTTCCAACAATCCTCAGCAGTCCAACAATACTGATTGAAAATCAGTATCTTCACTGAGCAGATAATGCTCAAAAGTTTACAAGATCACACTCCAAATGTACCAGAAAGAAATACTGATTTAGATGTGGAGTTACACAAAAGAACAGCTGTGGTGTCTATTGCTATTGCTCACAGTCTGCTAAACCAGCTTAAACTACACACAGGAAGACCAAATTAACTTCTGCAGCATTCTTAGATATTTTAAAAACTTTTCCAGATTTTTATTTCCAGAATGTAACGTAACACGAGGTAAAGCTTTACCAGAGGTTAAGAGCACAAATCACAAATACAACAGACACATTAGTGTTGCAATATTTAAGATGCAGCATGCAGAACAAAACAATGTAGTAACTTGCAGTATCCCTTTTCTTTATTTTGTACCAGCTCATGAGCATGTATTCAACTTTACTAATAAATGCTGATGTATAGCACTCTGAAATATAACAAGCTTAAATGCTTTGTCCAGTCATTAGAAAATGCATCTTCATAGCTCACTGACAGATTAACTGCCATGCTTGAGTCCTGAAGGTTTCTCTTTCAGAAAAATGTGTGATTTGATGACAGTGATGGAGATCTATGTGCATTCTCTCTATGTAATTATCAGGTAATACAATCGACTAAAATGTAAGAGTAACATTTTCCTGTTGGGTTAAAATTGAGAAACCAAGCTAGTTCATTCCCGATAACTCACAAAGTACAGTCCTACAATTATCATAAAATCAGCCAAAGTTACTTTGCATTTCTACAGTTATTTCATCAGCAATTTCAGAAGTCAAAACAGAAGAGGTTAATGCACGTTCAAACACTGAGCTGAGTTTACTATAAAGTTTTTTGTCAATTTATTTTTTGTTCTTATCTAATCAGCAGATTAATGTTTACTTCACTGGAAAAGGGATAGTGCATATCTCACACATATGTAGCCTTGAATAAATACAAACCCTGATAAAAAGAAAGCGGCATGCCAGATATCTCTGAAGACAGCGCCAATACTGTAAGAGGTGCTTGTACCGTAGCTCTGCACTGTTCCCTCCTGTGTGTTATCTGTGGTACTAGAGCCATCTCCTTCCCTATGTACTTCCAAATGTGCTGCTTTCCTTAATTTCCTTCATCAGAAGAGATTAAAATTGGAAGGTAGCTTTATAAATGCAATCTACTACTTCTATAACGTGTTCAGCAGTTTTAGGCATGCAAAAACAAGCAAAATTTCAAGACATGTTGCTAAAGGTTTATCGTGTTGATTTAACAAACTCCATTTACAAAAACTAAGTTATAACAGTTATTCATCATCTTAACACTTAAATACAAGATAAGATAAATTTCATCTCAGAGGCTAAAACCTGCAAAATTTCACTATTGCAGGTTTTCCCACTGTAAGGGGACAATTCACTGTAGCAAACCATATACACTGCAGTGCTGGAAGACTTTCAGGTCTATGCTTCCAGAACCTCCTTTACCACATTTCTCACAGATTGCTGGTCAGTACTGCACAGAGTTCTAAAGCAAAACTTGCAGTAATATGTCACCCCATCAGTATTCAGTCACAAGCTCTTTTGAGGCAAAAACATCAGATTTAATGTATTAAAAAAAAACAGTGCACAAATTAGTAAATGCACAAATGTTAGAGCACTAACCAAGCACCCATTTTAAGGTTTCAGATAAAAACGGAGCCTCAATTTCTCATCCCTTGTGAAGCAGAGACTGTAAATCCCTACAGTTTTATGCACATTCTTCAGAATAGTTCAACAAACCTAAATGATAAGTACTTTAATACAGACTATACCTTCTTCTTTTAACCCCTGTGCTGGGAGGAGGCTTAGGGGTTCGTGTTGAAACAATCTGACAGTGTACAGTTCCAAGTAGCAACATGAGCCATACTGGCCCAATTACTTCAGTCAGAGGTATATTATGTGGGCTCTGGGCTGTACAGAATAACACTACAGCAGCAACTGGAAAAGAAGGAAGATGAAGTTGAGTTCAGTACTTGAAATGTCTGGGATGGCCAACTTATTATATGATTTATCTTAAAATGAGAAACAGTCGCATGTAGTTCTTTACCTGCATTTTAAACCAAGCTTGAAATTCAGAGCATGGAATGACAATTACAATAAAATGAAAGACAGTAATCAGAATTTGAACACTTGACTTATCCTCATGCTCACGTCTTCTTTTACACTTGTGATATTATAAATATTGCTCAAAAAAAGGTAGCAGAATGAAGGGTGGAGGGAAAGGCATTTGCAAAGCCAGGTATGACAGGAAGCAAATTCATATTAAGATGACAATTTAGTAGGAAGAAAAATAAACAAAATCAAGCAACAAACGCTATGCTTCAATCAGTCCTGTATTTAGTCCTCCTAGTTTCAATTAGTCCTGTATCACTTGAAACCAACACAGCACAATCCAACAAGTCAGGTGAGCATAGGAGACATCAAACAAGGAGCTGGCTTCCCTGACAGGCTGTATCCCTCCACTTTGGAGATGCTTAACACCATGCTGGACATCGCCCTGAGCAGCCCATGGCAGCTAATGATGCTCTGAGCAGAGGTTGGCCTGGGTGACCCCAGGAAGTGCCTGCCAAGCTCAGCTAACTTGCGACTGTGAAATCAAACATCTATTTCAATGCAGACTAGTGATGAGAAATTCTTAGTACTCCAGCTGAAAGCATTTTGAACTCCATATTCCATTCAAAAGACAAAATTTCCCATACACTTGTGCATAAATTTTCTAATAACAAGGAAAGCTCAAAGACAAACCATGTATATTACAAGGTAGTCCAGCTGAAGTGACCAGGATTCCAACTAATATTTGTGCTTGGAAAAGTGGCAGCTTCCCCTTCATAGAAACATAGAATCATTAAGGTTGGAAAAGACCTCTGGGATCATCAAGTCCAACCATCAACCCATCATTACTTGTTAAACTTATAACCCTATAACCTGCTTCTCATACACAGCCAACACCCACAAAGCTCTTCTTACTCCTGTTAGAACAGCCCAATCACTTCCACAACTTAGAAAAGCTTTTCACAAGCTTTAGGTCAGTAACAACACCTTTTTCTAAATGAGTTCATCTGAGTTTCTCAAACACACAGTTAGATTCATATGGTATAAAGTGTAAACAAATAGCCAGCTTTGACTCCTACTATGCAACTTGTGTAAGTATACTGATCTGAGTACAACAAGCTCCACAGATCCACTTGAAATGATTTTCAGGACTACGTATCCACAAAATAATTTCAAACTTCACAATAGATTTCAGAAAACATGAGCCTATAGACTGCACGCCCCTACCATGAAGTTTACACAGAGATTTAACAAAACATTACCAACCTCTCCAATCCTTTCAGTAACACAGGAAGGAAATACACAAATTTCTGCACAACGTGCCAACATACTGTGGTTCAGACTACCACAGAACGGCTCCTGCCAACAGTTTAGGCTTCAAACAAAATTTCTCCTACCAGTTTCAATTATTTCTTTACCTATTTATTACATCTGGACTGGTATTTTCCTAAATGACAGCGCTGTATTTTGTGAAACAAACAAATGGAATGACTTCATGTAGAGCCAAAAAGCTGCATCAAAGCAGGCAACTACATTTCAAAGACCAAACCATTTATTTTTTAGTACTAAAAGCTTTGAAATAGTTGTGTCACCAAGAATTTTAAAAATGCATACATACATATACATGTATCTCACCAAAATAAATGTATAACTGCTATGAATATTCACATTTCTTGTTTCATACTAAAATACACACTAATTTCACACATCAGTTTTCGTATTAGAATATAGAAACATTTTAAAAGTGAAAATGAGGTAGTGGTATAACCTAAATGGATATGGAGTCAGAAGAAAAAAATTTTTACTTCTACCTTAACTTACCAGCCTGTTCAATGACCTTGAACAGAAACATTTCTTTGTTTCTCTTATCACATAGTTTTCTACTCATAATTTATTATAAAGTAAACAAGTGTTTTTAAAATCTGGAGTTTTAATCTACAGTCAGGGAAAAAAACTATTTCCTTTACTGTTACTATTTAGCATAGTATACTCAGAGGCTAACATTTGCAATAATAATTCTTACGCACCTACCTAAGAATTTGGGATAGGGAAAATTTTTGACAGCTTACATGAATGTCAGTGTATTTCAAGTTTGGGGGCACCGTCAGTGTGGAACAAATTCTATAGCTGCTAACATCAAACAAGAGGTACTGTATTTTTATTCTTCCATTTCTAATTTTAGATACAATTTCCAAATGATACAGAAATTTGTTACTGTGAGGACTGACAGCAAAAATGAAAAGGTAATTATCATATTTTGATTGGATTACAACAGATAACTTATCAGTCATTTAGTTTTTCAGAGTGCTTAAACTGCTGAGAGAGCTGAGGGCAAAGAGAGGTGTGTACAAACTCTGGAAACAAGGGCATGCCACCTGGGAAGAATACAGGGATGTCGTCCGGACTTGCAGATGTGGGATCAGGAAAGCCAAGGAGCAGGTGGAACTGAACTTGGCGAGGGACGTGAAAAACAACAGGAAGACTTTCTATAGGTACATTAGCCAGAAGAGACAGGCCAAAGCGAGTGTACCTCCTTTGGTAAACGTAAAAGGAGAACTGGTTTCAACGGATGAAGAGAAGGCCGAGGTACTGAATGAGTTCTTTGCCTCGGTCTTCACTGGCAGCCAGGACTCCAGTACTCCTTCCGTCCCTGAGCCCTGCATCCCTACACCTCTGGGTGGGGACTGGGGTGGTAAATCCCCCCCTGCTGTGAGGACAGAGCAGGTCCGAGACCGCCTCATGAGACTGAATGTGTACAAGTCTATGGGGCCGGATGGCATGCATCCCAGGGTTCTGAAGGAGCTGGCTGAGGTGGTTGCCGAGCCGCTCTCCATCATATTTGAGAAGTCGTGGCTGTCTGGTGTGGTCCCGGATGACTGGAGGAAGGGTCACGTCACTCCCATTTACAAGAAAGGGAGCAAGGAGGACCCTGGGAACTACAGGCCGGTGAGTCTCACCTCTGTGCCTGGGAAGATCATGGAACAGATCATCCTGGATGACATGCTTGATCACATGAGGAAAGGGCGTGTGATCCGTGACAGCCAGCACGGCTTCACCAGAGGAAGGTCATGCTTGACCAATCTGGTGGCCTTTTATGATGGAGTGACGGCATCGGTGGACAAGGGAAAGGCGACTGATGTCATTTACCTGGACTTGAGCAAGGCCTTTGACATGGTCCCCCACCACATCCTTATCTCCAAACTGGAGGGATGTGGATTTGATGGGTGGACCACTCAATGGATAAGAAACTGGTTGAAAGGCCGCAGACAGAGGGTGATCATCAATGGCTCTATGTCCAGGTGGAGGCTGGTAACGAGCGGCGTCCCCCAGGGATCTGTCTTGGGACCGGTGCTCTTTAACATCTTTATCAATGACATTGATGACGGAATTGAGTGCACCCTCAGCAAGTTTGCTGACGACACCAAGCTGAGTGGTGTGGTTGACACAGTTGAAGGACGGGATGCCATTCAGAGGGACCTCGAGAGGCTAGAAAGGTGGGCCCGGGTGAACCTGATGAGGTTCAACACAGCAAAGTGCAGAGTTTTGCACTTGGGCCGGAGGAATCCCAGGCATCCCTACAGACTGGAAGGAGAGGTCCTTGAGAGCAGCCCTGTGGAGAAGGACCTGGGGGTCTTGGTAGACGAAAAACTTAACATGAGCCAGCAGTGTGCCCTTGCGGCTCGGAAGGCAAATGGGATCCTGGGCTCCATCAGAAGAGGGGTGGCCAGCAGGGACAGAGAGGTGATTGTTCCCCTCTACTCTGCTCTTGTGAGGCCCCATCTGGAGTACTGCGTCCAGGTCTGGAGCCCCCAGTACAAGAAAGACAGGGAGCTGTTGGAGAGGGTCCAGAGGAGGGCCACAAAGATGATCAGGGGACTGGAGCACCTCCCCTATGAGGACAGGCTGAGGGAGCTGGGCTTGTTCAGCCTGGAGAAAAGAAGGCTGCGGGGTGACCTCATTGCAGCCTTTCAGTACATAAAGGGAGCCTACAAAGAGGAGGGGAATCATCTCTTTGAAAGGGTGAGTGACAGCAGGACAAGGGGAAATGGTTTTAAGCTGAGGGAAGGGAGATATAGGTTGGATGTCAGGGGGAAATTCTTTACGGAGAGAGTGGTGAGGTACTGGAACAGGCTGCCCAGGGAGGTTGTGGATGCCCCGTCCCTGGAGGTGTTCAAAGCCAGATTGGATGGGGCCCTGGGCAGTCTGGTCTAGCATTAGGTGGAATGGTGGTGGCCCTGCATGTGGCAGGGGGGTTGGAGATTCATGATCCTTGAGGTCCCTTCCAACCCTGGCAATTCTGTGATTCTGTGATTCTGCTCCCAACTTGCGTTAAGCTTCTGATTTGTTTTTTGTTGTACGTGCTTCCAATACACTTATTCTCTTACTGACTTTCACACTGTTAGATACTGACTCATTACATTACATTCTTCCTTCTCTAATTTTCCCCTTTTATATTACATATAATTAAGAGGAGCACAGGCTTCTATTACTGGAACTCGTGATTCATCATTCTTTTTAAAAGCTGAGAATTTCCTTCTGTTTGTTATAAAATGACGTTGCACAACTGTTAATCTAGGAAGTAAAATTAAGATGCATACTCCCTTTGTGCACAAAGGAAAAGTTAGCAGAAGCATATAGAACAATAATAGATCTGTCAGTCATCCAGAAGCATGGCTGAGGTATGACTGAAATATGAGCTTAAAGTTTACTGCCTCTGATGTGATAAGATAACCCATGGAAGAACTGGAAATTGATCACACATCATCCTACTGGGCTGTGCAAGATGCATAACGGCAGGTTCAGCATTCTGCACAGACCAAGAGCTCTTATCAAGAAGCACAAGTAACAGGACTAATCCTAATCCTGAAAATCAAAGGTTTTTTAGGTGACTCTCAGTCTTGAAATAAATCAGTCCTAGAAACCTAAATTATATATGCCAAAGTAACACAAGTGCTGAAAAAAACCTGTGAGGAAATGCTTAAATTTTCAAAATGTCCCCTTTATATAATTGTAAAAGAGGAACTAATCGTAAGACACTTTTGCAATCTATTCCAGCATATACTGGAAGGAGTTTTAACTACTAAGTGAAGAAAGCATAGAGAAGTAGTAATGGTTAAATTAAGGCACTCAGTTGAAGCTGATACTATAATCCAATTTTACCTTGAAGAAGGTAAAGAACAAGCAGCCAGAAAAAGATGACTCTCGATGTCACTTGTAGCCACCACCTGTAGAAGAATGGAAAGAAAACAACTCTCACGATTCCTTTGCGGGTCAGAGATGTCCAAGGACTTTCAGGTTTTGCTTTAGCAAAAGCAGATCCTTCAAAAAAAAAAAAAAGAAAAAGAAAAAAAGAATGTATTTCATTTTATGACTAATAATAAATTGAGATGCTGAGTAGTTATAGACAGAGGATCAGTAATTAAATGTAATTATACATAGTTCCAAATGCATCTATGTTGATGGTAATCAACACAGAGCACTGCTGTAGTGCATTCAGGAAAGTGGAATACAGTTGAGAAACATGGAGCAGTATCAGCCAACCTGATAACTCCTAGCTCTAGGAGAAGGGAAGCCACCCAAAGACTAATTTATCTGTCTCTTCTTCTATACCAATTTTCATCTCACTCATTCAAACACTCTCTTTCTTCCATGTCTTTCCATTACTTTCCCTTCTTGCTTCCTGCAAATTCCCACTTCTTTGGCACCTAGAAAACTGTCTAGTATTTGCTTAGACCTATGGCTCTAAGAGAGTCTGTGTATCCATGTCACCCACAACTGGAGAGTGTGCATATGTGTAAGCAACTCCATGACTGCTAGCAAAGACCAGGGAGTCTGCTAATTCTAGATATGAATTCAACAAGCACTACAGGAATGTATTTTTGAGGACAAGCTGGCTGCTGGGCTCATGGAAAAATAATCTAGATAACATTTTCCCCAGTCTTTGTGAGGTATGAGGAAAATTAAATAAAGATCAAATAAAGATTAAATACTTCTTGAGAAGTCTTACATCACTCTGACCTTCTCTTGTTGTTTTGCTCTTGAAAATGTGTAAGGAATATTTAATGCCTATACAACTGTTACTCTTCCAAAATTTTAACACAATCTTTCCTCAAACCATCAGAAGATTTGAAAGAAGTCTGGAAGTATGGAAATAGGAGACTGCTGAACTGATAATGCCCAAACTATCATCCATAGAAATCCAGTGATTTCTTTTTCTCAAAACCTAAGTCTATTCAAAAATTAAATCCATTTTTTTGAGCCTTCAGCTTATGAGACAGGCTGGTAGTTCATTTAATTTTGAGAAATGTGTCTTCTTCTAGCTCAAGACTTACCTCGTACAAGATCAACATCTATGAGGTCTGGTTTTACATGTCCTGTTTTCTTTGGTTTGTTTCTCAAACCCTGAAATACGCAAATATTGAACATCAGCATATATTGACACAGAAGACAGAAATAATGTGATGTGGTAATAATGGTGTGGTCAGTAATTGTGTTTAATCTATACTGTTCTAAACGATTCAGACAAAAGTCAACTTCAGAGACTTAAAGTACTATAAAACATTCTGAGGTACAAGGCACAAATCAATGCCTTTTTCACACCTGACAATCTAAACAAAACCTCAACAATTACTGACCCAACTACGTAGATCCAAAATGTTGTTAAGCACTGAGCACACACTCCCCATGGCTTTGGGTTATACAGACAAAATCTGCACACACTTGCAACAATTAGTAGTACATTCATATTAGGTTTCCAGAACTTTTGTCACAAATTACTTTCCTGAATCTTTTCTCCTTCGATATTTAATTAAACTTCATCAAATGCTCATATTAGAACTCCTCAATTCTAAAACTAAACAGCAAATCACATTGTAATGTAAAAGCACTAATCAACAGCAAGTTCTGCTGTCAGAAGTCCAAATTCTAGAAACTATTAGAATTCCCAATACCGAACATAGAACAGCCTATTAAAAAGAAGAGGAAAAGTAAGCAACACAGGAAAGCAGCAGGGAAAACGAGAAAGTTTCTATTTATTCTTTCTTTTAGAAACAGCACCTTTCCTTATGGGAGAGCCAAACTTCCTCGCAAAACTGTCAAGCTTATTCTTTATGTTAAGATGTGATTCTTAGAGACAGATACTTGTGAGTTTACTTTGATGCCTTCAGATCAGGCTCCTGGTCACATAAGCTAATAACGATTCCATGTACAATTCAGACAGAGTAAAATATAGCAATTCAAAAAAATATTGAGGATACAAAATGGAATTATAATGGAAGCGATTTAACTGCGCTCATTCAAATAGCAGTTCCATTTGCTGGAGAACTGCAGATTTCCAACACAGTCATATTACATTCATGTTTAAAAAAAAAAAAAAAAGTATTACTTAAGTATAAGCATTAAATTTAGATAAAATTATACAAATTAAATGAATAAAAATGAGAGAAAGATCAATGACATCTAGCTGTGTTAATCTTCATAGTAACTACACAAAGCATGTTTTCAAATAGTGCAGCTCAAAATATTTCTTGCACTTCAATTCAGCTGGACTTACTTTTAAATAACACTACAATATAAAAACCAAAACCAACAAGAAGAAATCACTGTTGGCCAGGAACTAGCTGTATAGTCAGCACCTGGTAGATCCATTAGAAAAAAAGAGAGTTTGCTTGAAATTAAACAAAATTAATACATGGAATTGATGGGTGGTTAGGACAAAATGTGCTCTTAAGATGACAAACGCTGTTTTACGGCAGACTTAGCACCATTTAATGTACAAGATTTTCATAGGTCAGCAGTCTTAAAACTGCAGTAATTTTATGTGGAAGCCCATACTTAGAAATTGTAATTACTGTAACTCCATAAATAGCTATATATTGCTGGGAATTCTTGCATAAGCAAGCCACTCCATTTCATAAAAGGTTCTAAAGATTAAAAATAGAAGATACTGTATGATACAATACATTTCAACTGTACTGCTGCTTATGGGCCTCACGATTTTTTCCTCAAAAATCTAAATAAACAGATATGTGCATCTTAGAAGAAATAACTCACTGGAAATACAGACAGTCCTATGAACGATTTACCACTGTGCCTATTTTCATTCTACAGAAAGAACTTTAAAAAAAAAAAAGAAAAAAAAAGTCAACAATGGAACTCAATGCATCTTTCATAGGGAGAGCAGTGCTGACATTCTTAAAAAATGTCACTGGTCAAATCTCAAATGCTTTCAGTGTCCATGAACTATAGTAAACTGGTAGCTCTACTTTTTGCCACACACAGTGAAAGAATTCCTTTTATTAAGATGCAATTTCTCTATTCATGTGTCACAAACTTGTGTAATGTATGCAGAAAACAGCAGTGTTCCAAAATAAGGTTAATTAAGAAATAATTATGTTCCATGCTATTCAGGTCCATCCAATTAACTCACATAATTTCTATTCAGTACTTAACACATTTCTGCTACATAATATAAAAACCACAAGGTTTAATATAAATTAATTATAATTATTAATTAATTGTTAATATAAAATATTTATATATTAAATACATATTAATATTAATAATTATTATTAATAATATAAAATAAAAGGTCTTAAAAATACTGTTGTAAAAACTCCACTGCACAAAGTTTAAAATTAATAGTTCAGTTAAAACTACCCTATTAATATTAATATTAATTTATACTACTGGCTATATATATATATATATATATTTTACTAAAAATAACTTCTTGGTTAAGTTCTTTATTAACTCCTTTAGTTAAGTTCATTTACAAACAGCGTTACAATGGCTTTGAGATAGAAGTTTAAAGGTATGACACCTGAATGTAACAACCTGTTTCAGTGCTCCCTTCACTATGCTAAGTCATGGACTCCTCAGGGTTGGAAGAGACCTCTGAAGGCCACCCAGTCCAGCTTCTCTGCAATGGACAGGGACACCACAGCTAGACCAGGTTGTCCAGGGCCCCATCCAGTCTCCCTTGAAAGCCTCCCCATCAATGCTAACTCTTCTGGGCGCTATCATTTCTCCCATTGTTTAATTTGTTAATTATCAACCTATAACCCAAAGAAGCTGAATTTCCCACAGGTCAAGAACTGTTAATTGCAATGAACGATTTGAATGTTGCCCTATTACACAGCAGCTACAAGAACTTCTGTCGTAATGGCAAATGGTTTTCACAGTCACTGAAAAGACACTGAAAATAAAGCCACACACCAACACCTTCGTTTGAAATTAGTTGTGCCAATATCAAGAGCATTTCTGCACCTCCTCTCTGCATGCTTCAGACAGCGGGTAGCACAAGATGCAATTGTCGTGCAACAGCCTCCTGATCACACCAGCGTATGGCAGCAATCAAAGCTGCACCTCATGCGGCACGCAGCACTACTGAGCCAGGGAGGGCTGCCTGGCAGCTCCCAGCACCTGAGCTGCACAGTCCCCAGGTCTCCCCGCAGCTGCACTCACCCAGCTCAGCACCAGCAGCAGCCCACTTCTCCTCCATCTGCCTAACGGGGCACGCTGCACAGCTCTGGAGGTGTGGTGTCACAAAGATCCCTTATCAGGCTCGGAAGCACTTCTGAAAATATTATCTCTGATTTAAAAGCTAATCTGTAGATTTTGTAGAGAGATCAGGTCGGTGAGAGCTCCCATGTAATCATCTCCCTAACACTTGCTATTTAGCTATTGAAGTAGTGGAGAAGAATAATCAGAAAACCACAGGAATGCTGAAGAAATGTGTATTTTACTAATGCTAAGAATTAACACAGCCTTTAAGCTCATGCAGTAATAGCATATTTCTTGTGTGCAGTACTTGAAGAGAAAAGGTTAATTGCAAGAAAACACCAGAGAAACTAATTTTAACATTACAGAGTATGACACGATCTACAATCAGCAGAAGTATTACACATAGGACTGACTATTTTCCCCAGAACACTGTAGCAATGCAGCAGACACTGATGGCACTGTTAGTTAAACCAAAATGCAAAAAACTGCTGTTAACTGCTTTCTCAGGACACAAAGCCTGAAGTACTTACCAGTCTAATAAACTGTACAAAACAATGACAGCATCATAAAGGAGGAAAAGTGAACTGGAGGGATAAGGTAACTAACTGAAAGTAAGGAGAGCTCAGATAACTGGTGTTAGAATTCATCACAGAGTGAAAGAGAGGCACTCATAAACTAAGCTCTGGCTTAAGATAATAATAAAAAAGCACTGAAGTACAGACGGATGTAGAACTTTTAAATGCTGTGGATTTAGCAGTCATATAAAGTAAATAGAGTATACTATGTTTAATTTGGTTACACTCCAGAAGTCTGTTTTTGCTTCATCAGCATTAAAGAATATCCCATACATTGTAAATTACATCAGCACATACAATTACAGCATTACTGATAATTGGCAAAAAAAGAAAGAAAGAAAGAAAGAAAAAGACTTGATATACTGTATTACCTTGATTTCTCTTTGTTCTACTGATTTTTCCCATATTTGCTGATCATATGCCCCAATCTAAAAAGAACACAAAACAGAATCTAAATTAGGTTTTCAAATAAATTGACTGTACAAAATCAACCTATCTTTCAGACAAACATGAAGACGGCAGGTTATCTCCTCAAGGAGACTTATTGTCAAAGCAATCATCACCTTCCACACTCCATCTCTACTGGGCAGGACCCGGCTGACCCAGCTCTGCTGAGCCTGACAGGCTGAGGCCATGCAGCCCAGAGCCTCACTGCAGGGCTGCCCGGCCTCAGTGCAGCTGCTGCCAGCTAACTTGAAAGAAAATACAATTCACAGTTAGTTGAAGCCAGATCTTCCACTCATTATTTTAGAACGGCTCCCTCTACGTTTCCTTTTCCTCACCACCCACTTTTACAGCTCCATTGTCTTGAGTTCCATCTCTTCAGATTGCACAGCAGCAGAAGTTACCAACAGGCTGGGAGGCAGCTAGATTCCAGGTCAGGGAAAACTCAAAATGCACAAAGAATATCAGGAAACTGCCCTTTTCCCCAGTGAATCACTGATGAAACAACACTCCTAGTAGACCTATTTTGAAATTTAACTAATCTTTTCCTTATACCATACTGTACTATTTTCTTTTCCTGAGAACAAGCATTATTTGAAGATTGTCAGTTCTAAGATTTCTGAGACTCTCATTAAGCTGCCGGTCTATTTATTCCCAAAGCTCTTCTAAAGATCTTAGTTCTGTCTGAATGTGAACAAGCTTTTAGTTAAAAAGCTGTAGTAAAAAGGAACTGGTTTTCTCCAGGCTCTACTCTCATCACAGTTCTGTAGAAAACTTCAGTTAAAAATTTATAAGACTTAAAGGTAAGATAAAATGACAAGAATAAGTCAATATGTGAGATAATGCAACTTTCTAAGAAGTTACCAAAGAGAACCAGGTGTTCAAGGAACGTTTGGATGTTGTGTTGAGGGACATGGTTTAGCGAGAACCATTGGTGATGGGTGAATGGTTGGACTGGATGACCCTGTGGGTCTTTTCCAACCTTAGTGATTCTATGATTTGTTTTACAGTGTAGAACCAAGAAACAACATGGGTTGGAAGGGACCTCAAAGTCCACCCAGCCCCAACCCCCACCAGCTCGGGCTGCCCAGGGCCCCATCCAACCTTGAGCACCTCCAGGGATGGGGCACCCACAGCTTCTCTGAGCAGCCAGTGCCCTCACCAAATGTTTTTAAAGTTTTCTCCTTAGATACACATACAGACACACACGTGCACCCACACTTACTGCCTCATACCTGAACCTTGGTTCCTGTTACCAAGCTCTGAAGCATAACATTGATTTTGTGTCACAGTAGCAAGGCAGATGCATGTATGGAAGGAAACTGACTCAAAGTCTCTTTATTGACTGTAAAGAAAGCTGATACAACCAGCTTGGTCCAAACACCCGATGGGAAGGAAAAAAGCCCACTGCTTGATCATTCCATGGCTTATTTTCATATTTGCTTAGTACTTCCTATTCACAAGATATTAATACCCAAACAGTTTCAAGCTCACTATCCTAACAAACCAAAAGAAAAACCTACCAATTTTTAGTAATAAGATGATGACATACTTAGCACCTTGCATTTAGAAAAAGCACATATACCATGGAAAATAATGGAGAAGTCAGGCACTGTACTGAGCAGATTAAGCACTTGCTATAATTAAACTAATTAAAATAAAGCTAGTTTAAGAGCTGGCTTCATCTGGATAACTGCCACCAATTAAAAAGTCAATATGTTGAATAAGCACTCCACCCAGATGTTTACATCAAATTGCTTTGGCTTATTCCTAAATACATTTTAAATGACATTTCAGATCTTCCAGTTTTTCATGACATTTACTGAAAAGAGTCCTAAGTGAGTTTTTTGTATGGCTTAATATTGGGTCTTTCCCCCCCTCGCTTGCCAACAAGCTTTCTTTCTACAAAGACAGAAGAGTCTGCCTCCCACTTCATTGCGCAAGAAACAAACATGGAGGCCTTTGTGCCAAGAAAATTGCAAAGCAAACTCTGTATTTCTGATCCCATTCACGACCGATACTGTTTTAGAGTTGAAAGAGTCTTTAAGAGAGTCCTTCACATAAACAAACAATAGATCACTTGTTATAGGAGCTCCGGGAAACAGATCCCAGAAGACATCTGATGCAAGTCAGTCGACCAAATTTCATTTGGGCTAACTCATCTTCTCCCACAAACATCCTAGGCAGCAGCTTCTGTCTCCAAAACACACAAGCAGGATTTTGCCATTGATATTTTTCTTTTAACGTTACTCCATAAGGTAATTATTTCAGCAGCAGGCAAAATAAGAGAAAAGGACCAGGAAGATGGTCTTTTACAATATGTACTGGCCCGGCCAATCTTTTCTGATCATGGTCAATTATCAAAATCTGAGTAAAAGGCTGTTAAATAAAGGCACACTGTTGCAAACAGAAAAGAGTTCTAGAGACAGTTGCAGAGAGCAATTATCACTACAATTTCTTGCAAATTATTATTACTTTTTTTAACCCACCCAATTGTGCATTTTTGTGCTTTAGGAAACCTTTTGAGGCACTTTTGGGAGTGCACATACAAGCTCAGCCCATCAAATCTGCACCTGATCTTCAATTTCCCTTCTCTCAAACAGCACAAGCATCCATCTGTGCTTCTCTTGCAAACCTACCAGAAGGAAATACAAGCAAATAAGGGCATCATTGTAAGGTAACATACTGGCCCACTTAATTTCACACATTAAAAAAAAATCCGTAGACCCAGTGTTACTGACAGAAAAGTAAAAAACAGAGACATTCAATCTTTTCTTCTACCCAACAACAGGAAAACTTATCTATTTTCTCACCAATACATCCAGCAGAATTCACTGAGAAGAGATTTTCATTGACAAGTTGCAATATATAATAAATACTGGACATGAGAAAGAGAACGTGCTAAACGACCAGAGTTAGTGAATGAAGGAATTCAAGACTAAAGTTACTACTAGCAAGCCTTCCCAGTTTTAAAGTGAGAACATCAGGCAATTATATCCTCGGAGAGTTCTGATTTTTAAGTATTTACATATATATTATATTCCTTGTTAAATCCAAATACTAAGTTGTCTGAGGCTTACATCTAAGCTCTCTCTGGCTCTTCATTGCTCAGTTTTTTGAAACTGTACATACCAGAGGGACACCAAAAAGAAAAACACTTAATAGTGCCCAAAAAGTTAATTTCTGAAGGCAATGAGGAAATAGACTTCTAGAGATAGAACTGCCCATGCTTCTATCATGAAGAACTTAAATATACACAAAACTTGATCAAAGCAAGGTTTTCCTTCATAAGCAATTGTTCCCAGAGCTACAAAGGTGTTCAAGGTTCCTATGTGTGGAATCATTAAGTTGATATCAAGACCTGCATATACCTGAAGCTCCCAAATCTACCCCAATTCTCTCCCATTACACCTGCAAATTCTGCAGTATTCTTCAAAGAAGGCTGAAAAAAAAAGGCTGAAAATGCCTTTTTTTTTTTTTAAAGTATACAACAACTAAAGCTTTTAAAATCTGCTTAAAACTTTGTGCCAGACTTGGCAAAATAGTCTGTCACTGGCACTTCAAGCCATTAATCCAACCTACAACTGGTTGTTTTTTTTCAATTAAGCAAAGTACATAACACTATCCCAATTTTTATCTAATTTATCACAGAATTTGTCCTCATTTACAAAATAGCTAATCAAAAGTAGATCATAAGCTGTACTCTACAGCTTTTTTGTTTGTTTAAGGATTTAGCAAAAAATAAATTAACCTTAAAAAAAAAAAAACCTTCCTTTCTTTCTTTCTTAATAATTTGTTATTTCAAGTAATGTGATAAGCCTATCTTTTAACTGTTGCTCTTGAATGGCTGGAAATGGAATGGGCTACCCAGGCAGGTATTTGAGTCACTGTCTCTGGAGGTGTTCAAGAAACATTTAGATGTGGCACTAAGGGACGTGGCTTAGTGGGGAAATACTGGTGCTAAGTGGATGGTTGGACTGATGATCTCGTAGGTCTGTTCCAAACGTGGTGATTCCATGATTCCATCACCAAGCACAATCAACAGCACATCCCCCTTGTAGGAAACATGTCAATAGCATGCTACAGATGGAATAAACTGTGGTACAACAAACCTGTTGTTTGTTGTAGATATTTTGGAGCAAATATTTTGTATTAATTTAGTTTAAATCATGCACCACGGGCTTCCTCAATGACAAGACTCTATGCAGTCTATCCAAACCAGTTAACTCTAAAATATTCAGTCAAGACAGCTTGCTTCAATAAATGCCCGAATGAGAAGATTAAAGAACCCTGCTCCATTACGTATTTGTAGAACTACCAACTGTTCTCCATGCAGCTGTTACAAGTTTCAGCAAATGCAGGATTACTGAAGATTGAAAATCCTGCCAACGTTCTTTCACAATGGAAAATGTTGCTTCAGGTGTAGCCAGAGAGACATCAAGGACAGAAAAAGAGATGTGGGGGTGGCGTGACAGCAAGTTCCACCTAGAAGGTGTTGCAACATTTTACACCTTTATACATTTTTTTAGAAATATTTAACCTCATTTTTAGAATTATTTGAAGGTGAAAACACACTGTAAGCCATTATTGCAACTTCCAAAAATTGTCTCAAATTGAAAACTTACTGAAAGCATCAAAAGCCACTGGACTCATTCAAACACTATACATGTAAATATACTTCAAACCCTTCTCAGAAACAAGAGATGACAAGATGAGCTCAACTTTGATCTCATAAATTGCACTACTTCAAGCAAGCAGGGGAAGGTCACGTAGTTTGAAAAGCAGCAATAAACTCAGGAGGTTAGCAACACTTGCACTTCCTTCTTCCCAACCAAATAGCTCAGACAGCATTTCAGCACATTTCCTTGTCTATTTAAACGTGTTTGACACTTTTACAGCTAGTTTTTCTAACAACTAAACGCAATTTGTCTAAGTAAGTTAAGCTACTGGAGACAGCTCATTCTGGTTTCAAATAAAGCCCAACGCTAAGGGTTTCTGCACTGCAAATTATTGCTTCCCAGTGTCTTTCTCATAAACAGATCAATAGTCACGTGTGCATCAAGACTGAATTTGAGCTTTGTGAATGACACTGATATTCACTTTAAGCTAATGCAGCGATGGTATCAACGTGTAGCCCAATACTCACAGAGCCTTCGGATTCTAATGGAATCGATCAATATTTCAGGAGACATTTATAATTTATGACAAAGAAGGCTAATGAAGATTATAATCCTAAGAATACATCGCATTTCCTGCAGGATCTTAAAAGTTTAATGTTTATCCATAATGAAATCTGCACGCTAAGCTTTGTCCATTAAAGCTGCTACACATTTTTACAAGCAACATCAAAATACTACTACAAATCCAAAGGACACAAGATACACAGTCTGGTGAATAAAAAGTGACGTTGCTTCCTTAGGCTGTCTACCAAGGAAATTAAGTTTTTAACACCTTATTAGAATATTTAGTATTAGCATATTAGCTACTACAATTTATTAATTTTTACAGTCCAACATTTTTCAGAAGCTGTACAAACCTACAACAGAATGTTTTTAACATTGAGACTGACGTGTAAATAATTTATATACGTGAAATATTATTCATTTAAAAAAACAAAGCTTCATATTAAGCTTATGTTGAAGTATACATTTATGGATACCAGACAAAACATCTTTTATTTTCTCAATTCACAGGACAAGTTTATTAGAAGTTACTTTAAACCCTCTTTTATTTCTACCTAACTGATCACTGCAGTAAAGGCAATAATTTAGTAGTTCAGCAGTGTCGTTATCTTTCTTGATTTTTTACTACTAAGACTTCTTTTTTTTTCAGGCTGCTTTTCCATTTTCAAGGTGTTGCACTTCCTGATCCTCCCCCATTTCTTTTATCATTGATACACGGACAAGACAAGCTAAGCTAAGACAAACCTAGTTCATAGCCAGAGATGTATAGTATAATAGCTTTAGCACTGTCTGTCAATAGGGATGAGTTTAGAAACGTTTACTTAAACATAGAAGTAAAATGAAGAAATAAAAGTTGTATAACCTTATGTACAAAGCTTGGAATTTAGGACTGCTGAGTAGTTACTAAAAGATTCTGGGATTCCCTTCCTTCTCCCTTACTCCCAGAAGGAGAAGCAAAACCAACTGTGCAGAGTAAAATCACAGAATCACAGAATGTTTAGAGTTGGAAGAGACCTTTAAAGGCCATCTAGTTGAATCCCCCTGCAATGAACAGGGACACACAGCTAGAGCTGGTTGCCCAGGGCCTGGTCCAGCCTCACCTTGAAAGTCTCCAGAGATGGGAACCACTGGGCAACCTGTTCCAGTGCCTCACCACACTCACTGTAAAAAGCTTTTTCCTTATATCTAACCTAAATCTACCTTCTTTCAGCTTAAAAATGAAGAATTATTTATTCTTAATTGTGTAAATTACCAACTAATGAGCTGGCAATAACTTCAACTGCAGTGAACTAAGAGCCATTCCACTGAACAATAATTTTACCAAAGCTTCCTTCGAAGATACTATTTTCAGAGTACAATAATGGATAATTAAACATTTATCATCTATGTATTACTACTTTCTCTGCATCAGTCAATATATATTAACTCTTCTTAACATCAGCCAACCTTCCTTATTGTCCCAAGAAATAATTTGGAGATTTTAGTAGATTTGCTAAGAACATGAAAGACCTTATTTTTCATCTTAGAATTAAACAAAAATTTTATGCATAAGAATATGCAGAAATATATACAGACACAAACACTGTATATCCAGAATATACAGTAAAGGAATTACCAAGACCCACCCTAAGCCACTTCCTAGTGACATATAGTGGACATTAGAAGTAACTTTCTTTAGGTTACCATTTCTGTGCATTAAAAGAACTACTCAGGAAAAAAAGAGAAAAAAAAAAAACAAACTGCACGAGATTCCATTTGTCACTGAAGTACAGAGCAATCCATTATGAAGTTCACTCGTCTTCAAATCTCAGACTAAAGGTATCAAAGAACTGCAGGCTCTGGAGGACACTCAGCTCCTGTGCAGAGCAGCTCCAACTACAGGAGGTTTCTCAAGGACTTATCCAAGAAAGTTCTGAACATGTCCAAAGTTTGGGGATTTTACAGCCTTTCTGGGACCCTAACTTAATGCTTGGCAACTCTCACAGTTTTCCTATACCTGAATTTCCCCTATTTCAATGTGTGTTTATTGCCTCTCTTGCAATCCCTGCATGCCTCTGAGAAGACTTGGCTTTGTCCCTTCATGGCCACCCAGACGACAGCTGTGGCAACAGTGAGCTCTTCCCTTTGCCCTCTCTTCTTCAGACAGAACAAACCATGGTCTTCCAGACCATCACACGCTTCAAGCCCAGAACAATCTTTGTGGCCCTCCGCTGGGCCTGCCAAAGAACATCAATGCCTTTTCCCCTACTGCACAGCCCCAGACGGGGCACAGCATCCTAAACGCAGTACCACAACCTTAACAGAGAGGGACAATCCCTTCCCTTGACCCACTGCCTACACTATGGCTACAGCCCAGTTATTCTTCAAGACTTAAGCCCTCAGCAACATTTTTCTTACAGTTATGCGTTTGCACAAAACGAAGCAGTCTCAAGAAATAACTGGACAAAGAAAACCACACAGACAGCCTCATTATTTAGTATTGTTCCCTGAAGACCACCAAAAATCCAGCAAGCTCACCATCATTGCCGCTGTAATTTTGAAACAGCACTGCCCTCACTCCTGATTACTTCCACTTCCCACAGCACCCATTCCTTGTGCCAGCAACATCCTGCTGTGTGACTGAGAGATAAATCAGTTCTCTCAGGAAAAGAAATACTAAATTATAGCTTGATGAGGCATAACGAAACAATTCAAGAATCGCTCTTACAAACAGAGGGAATTGCAGCTCATTCGCTCCCTCTCACAGATACATTCAGCTTCTTACAGTTTAAACTGCATTCGCACCCTGGCCAAATTCACTCAGTAAGTGATGAATGTCAGCAGCCAGGCACAGCACACAGCTGCTTTGTTCAGCCACACTGTGGGTTTGATCAATTGCATAAGATTCAGTAACTTGAATTTTGACTCGCCAAAACAAGGTGCTGAAGGTGATCCCCATTATTGGGTCAGCTGACAACCTGACAACTTCAGTATTACATAGAAAAGCAGCTTTGGTAAATACATATTTTTCCTTTCAGCGCTTTCACAGAATAATGGAATCATGATTCTATTACCTCCTCTGAGCCTCCTCTTCCTCAGACTAAAAAGTTTCCTCAGCCACTCCTCACAGCACTTGCTTTCTAGCACATTCAGCAGCTTCATTGCTCTTCTCTGAACACATCCAGCAACACACAGTGAGGGGTCCAAACCAGACCCGGCAGCTGAGGTTTGGCCCCCCCAGTGCCAAGCGCAGAGGGACGGGTCACTTCCCCACTTCTGCCAGCCACGCTACTTCTGATGCAAGCCAGAACACCTTGGCCTTCTTGGATGCCTGGGCATGCTGCTGGCTCACATTCAGCTGGCTGTCAGCCAACACCCCCTGATCCTTTTCTGTCAGACAACTTTCTCCACCCTTCCCCATGCTTATGCTGCTGTCTGAGGTTGTTATGACCCAAGTGAAGCATCCAGCAAGCAGCCCTGCTGAATGCCATAAAATTGGACACTGCCCATCAGCGTAGCCTGCTCAGATCCCTCTGCAGAGCCTTCCCTTCCTCTGGCAGATCAACACACCCATCCAACTTGGTGTCACCTGCAAACCTTAACTGAGGGTGCGCTCGATCCTCCGTCCCCTCATCAAGATCGCTGATACATAAACAAACCTGGTCCCAAACTGAACCCTGGGGAACATCATTTCCAAAAACAGTCAGCTCTGATTCTTGTCAAGTTTTGGCACTTGAAGACTGACCTTTTTGAGAGTTTCAGCATCCCAAGTTCTCAGTAATACAGCCACACACCCAGACCATTGTGCAAAAACTGGTTTGTGTGCCAGGGTCACCAACGTATCACATTAATTCAGTACCATGAGGGAAATCAAGTAGTTTCAGGGTATGACATAATTACTGTTGCTTTCTTTATTAAGCTGGAAAGTATAATCTTAGGTTAATGAGCTATAAAACACTAAACATTACAGATCTTAATGCAATTACAACTCTAATTTTGCCCTTTAAAACCATGGCAAAGAAAACATCTCATTTGCTTTATTGCGCCCTTTAACAGCAGTACCCAAAGGACATCCAAAGCAGCATAAAGCTGTGCTGGCAAAGTTAAATGATAAGCAATTAGATGCAGGATCCAGGTTCATTAAGTTCCATTCTGCCTTCACCGACAATCACCCCCAAGAGTTGGAAGAACTTAATTCTCTCCTGCAATATTGTTAACAAATGTGTGCAAAGACCTCCATTTTTGTAGCAAAACTGCGAGCGTTAAAAATCAAAAAGCTGTGACAGTAAATTCCTTGGTTTACCATTGATTATTCCTTGGTATACGCTTGGTTTTAACATATAGCTGTGAAATTGGAAGTCAGAGCGGAAATTGCACACCTACTACTAATTGTAAGCCTTGAAAGTGTTATAATAAATGAACGCAAAGATTTTAAGTTCTAAGCAGTATTTCAGGTTACGACCGATTTCATTGTTTTTAACCTCAGGTGCTGTTATTGACACAGTACTTTGAATACGCACACATAATCCTAAGGCTATTTATTAACAAAGCACAGACAGGCGCCTCTGAGCTCGGCAGCTGCCAGGGACGGATGCAGGAGCCCCGCCACACCCGCTGCTGCAAGAGCTGCGCAGCCACGTGCTGACAGCAAGCCGACACACGCCTGTCTGACCTCCCTGACACACGCAAACATCTCAGCAGGGCGCTCCTCCGTCCGCCCAGGAGCTCCACAGCAGCTCATTTATACACCTTCCTACACAGCCAGCATGCCCACATTTCATGCCCTGCGCCATCGCTGCTTGCAGCAGCAGGGAAGCCCACACTACCACGTACCACATCCGTGCAGCCCTAATCTCAGATAACAAACCTGTGTTAACAAACCCTACAATCCAAATAAAAGTAATTGAGAACTAATAAAGCATTTTTACAAGGCAGTCATAAAGAGCTCCTCCGCACTATAAGCACACTGCATCTATTGCAACAACAATGCACAAGTTTACACAATAAAAAGTCTGACCTTTAAACGATTAAGCACATTACTAAATCATCCTCCCGTGAGAAGCTCCATTGCAGACAATAGAATGAGTCACACGAGCAAGGAGCCTTGGGTGCTGCCCCTTGGAGAACTTGCGTGCCAGTGCGGCTGGAAGAGCTCAGCTGCGTAACTCTACCACAGAAGTCCAGAAGTGCCTGACTTTTGAGGAGACAGCAGACCTTTGAAATTCAATAGAGGGGAATCTAGTGCAAAATAAAGGCAAGTTTAAAAATATACCAAAATCGAAAACAAAACCACATGGAGTAAGTTATCTATTTAATATCTCTTTCACAATAAGCGACCGCCTATTCAAGTATGCTGTTTCTCTATATTTGGCTATCAATATTCTAAGTTCTTCATGTTTTTCGTTAGGATTTTCATATAGCAACTCATTTATGTGAAAAAAACTTTCCAAAATAATAGTTCTTTTTTTTCATTTTATCACATAGGCAAGCCATCAGTTTGAGCAATAATTACTGCAACCCCAGTTCTCTCTTGACCCAGAAACAATGTTTTACTGCTAAGTATTGATTTCTCCCCACTTTCAATTTCAGCTACAGCAGTGAGGATTCAGCAGACTTGAAAAGCAAAGCAAGGGGGACAAATGTGACGCACTTAGAATTGAAAGCAAGCCCAGCATTTTGCCATCATAAGCAATCGCATAATAGAAAGGTCTCAAGAGGAACAAGAAACATGCCTGCTACCCACCCATCTCTAGCACAGTTCTTCCATTTCCCAGTTCAAAATTTAAGTACAAACAATGAATCCATGGGGAAAAAATCAGGGACATGGCTGGAAAGTTCATGATCTTCTTAGGAATAGATCATATACAGCACTACAAAGTTAACAACTTCTAGGAGTTATCAGCCTGATCCAGGCTCTCTCTCACTAAATTGGGACCTAGAGATCACCACCTAATTATCATGAACACTTACATGAGATGCAACATCTCTGAATTTGTCCCAGAGTAAGACTCCACTCTCTCATTCAGAAAGAAGTTCTGAAAGCTTTCTGATTGCAATTGACTGCAATTCAACTTTGTTCACACCATGGAGAACACTGACATCAGGTCCACACAACATTGCATCTCTCCTGAAGACAGCCCAGTCTTTCACAAAGTAATGGTGGTCACATAAAACAATCCTTTGCCTCAGTTTATACTTTCTGCCTGAGCAGACCTTTGTGAAAACCTGCAGACTTGCAGCAGAAATATTGCTGTTGACCTGAATGCTCTAAGCAGAACATGTGTGTGCAATCACTGGAAAAAAGCAAAGGAACCAGGGTTAAAAGAACAACCTGTACTGACAGTGAGGTGTTCTGTCAGAAGCAGCCTCCTGGGAACAGTAAAACTGAGGAATGAGTTGTTGGCATCCAAACCAGAAGGTCTGCTCTGCTCCCTGTACCATCACAGCGCAGGGACTCATCAGAAGACCCTGCGTTCCCAGCACAAAGAGGAGGGAAAGTTGTGGTGATCACAAACAGCATTTCTTTTCCTAAGCATCCAACAGGACCACAGATGTACCTCAAACCAGGGAAAAAAAAACAAACAAAAAAACCAACAGACAACAGAAGAAAAAGAGCAGGACCTTTGATTAAGATTTCTGGAGACATGAGACTCTTGCTCACATCAAATGACCACTTTCTACATAAAGATAAAGCTGAATGCCATAATAAATCTGTCTGTGATTGTTCACCATCACCAACCACAAAACCTGAGGAGCAGGAAAAATCAGCTTAATGTAAGATTTTTACAATAAGCATCACTTCTCCCTTCCATGAGATCGTCCACTGAATTTCGGTACATTAAATCTTCCTCCAAGTCACCCTACAAATCTCTGTAACAGCTGAAAGGACCCACAATCAAGAAATTCAAAAACACCACACAATTCCACTGCGCATGGCTGCCTTTATGCACCTCATCCGTGCTACCATGGAAAAACCAGGACACTATCAAGGGTTTACAGCTATGTGCGTACATAGAATGGATCTGAGAAGTAAAGCCATGTAACAGCAATTCCAAACTCGTTACTGAAGAAATTCAGCAATATGTTTTTTGACTTCTTTTTTTTAAATGTACAAATAAGAAAGTTGCCATCTACAACTCCACAAAGCGCTGAGAGATGCAAGCTTCTCGTGGGCACCCAAGGGTTGGTTGTGCTTTAATCTGCCCATGTAATCTTCTTTACGTGGACACAAATAGTTTTTCTAAAAGCTTGAATGAGGAAAGGGAGAGAGTATAAAGCATAAAAAAATCCTCATCAAGTTCTGAATGATTCTCAAATTTTTAATACATAATTGAATATAGAGCATAAATTAAGTAAGCAGAATTCATTTTTCTGCTTTTCCAACTGCACCTTTAATTCACAGTTGAGAAGATGACATTGTCAGGTTGTCAGTACTGCCAGAATTCCACAAGTTACAGGTGCTTAAAAGTAAAAGTTAACCTCAATTTCTATTTTGAAGACCATTGTCATTATTCCCTCTAAGAGCAGTATGTGTACTCCCCAAAGGAAAGCCACTGGACCAAGGAAAACAGGAACCTACCGAAGCAAGGAGATAAAGGAAAAAAAGAACAAGCTCATCACACCTTAAATCCTACATCCAAACTCAGTAAAATTCTCCATGCTTTTAAAAACAATTTAGCTGAATAAGTCAACCAGTACACGAATGCCAAGAGGATACAATAACTTGAAATTAACAAAATAATAAGTTAATCAGACATCAATATTTCTCTGTACAGATACGAAACAAAATATATACACTATCAGGAGATACTGTAACTGTACATCTCCCAGTGAGATCTTTTTTCTCTTTACTGCTTCTCTCCATTCTCAGTTTTTTTAATTGACTTCTACAGAAGCCTCCTTTGGCTCTGGAATACATGAATCCTTGCTACTAACAGAGAATGTTTGAATTCTTACTTTCTACTTAGATACAATGATTCTTTTATGTACTATAGAAACAGCATCCTCCTGCACACGAGTACATTAATCAACATTACACTGAAATCAATAGCCAGACCAAAAGCAGTTCTATCCTGCAAGGTATTGTCATTAGGCATGTATTTACTTTCAGAGGCAGATTTCCAAGCTACTCCCTTTCACAGAACACCAACCAGCAACACAGCACTACTTTACATTTATTATACTTTACACATACAATGCAATAAGCCAACTTTTTTTTTTTTTTTTTTTTTTTTCCCCTGAAGTCACCATAAAAACAAACAGAAAGCTTACCTTTTTCTGGTACCAAACTATAGCATCAGTTACTTTGGACGCCATTTATTCCACTGAATTCACCCAGTCATTTTAGGCTGTTAACAGAAAGAAACAGAACTTTACTTCCACTTTCCAGTGTAACACAGGTGGCACACAGACGGTGCTGTATTATCTCAGGAGAACCTTGGGGAAGTTTCATTAAATGCAGAATGCCACGTAAGGATTCTGATGCCAAGAGATCAACGAGTTATAAAACATTAAGAAAAGCTCATACAAACTAGTAGGCATTTGGGGAAGAACAAAAACAGCACTGATCACAAAAAAATATCTGTTCTGATTACAATATTAATCCACTCAGGAAGAGACCAAAGCTAAGGCAGAAGAAGCTACAGAAGAGTCGCACACTTGTTTTAATGGTAACAAACAGGAAGAGGCTTTGGGGTTTTTTAAGCATTGAACCAAATGACAGTGATATGAGAAGGAGGAACTCAGCCTATGTAAAACTTTCTCCCTTGAAAATGACTACGAAGTATTGTTCTGTGCAGTCAGAGTTAGCACTGAAAAAAAACAGTATAAAGAAAATAAACATTACAAAGCTGCAGATTTAAAATGATTACACTCCTACAAATCACTCTTCCACCCTTGTCACGGTTTGGCCACACTCTGCTTTTACTTTTATGTGGAAGAGTAAGAGAACAAATTGCACATTTTCTCTCACAGCAGACATTCTGTAAAATTAACTGAAAGCACACGTGAGAATTACAGAGTCCTTTCCGGATGTTTTATAATAATATGCAAGTTCTTTTATATATGAATGTATTACAACTAAAACCAAAACCAAATATTTCACAGACTACTTAAAAACAGATTGATAACAGCGAGGTGTACGTAGTGCTCACAGTCCAAGCTGTTAATTAAAGCAGGAAGCAGCCAGTGAAGCAAAAGGAAGAAAGAACTGGAAACAAATATTTTCCAAAACATCAGTACTTGTGTTTAACAACCATTCAACTCGCTGATTCCTTTTCAATCTCTATGTATGTATTAACAAGTATGCCAAACTGAAGCCTGGTTAAAAAAGAGCCAGTGGGGCGTACCGAAGTCCCTCACTCTGTAGATGGAAACAAACTATGCAATAGATTGAAATCAAATCTGTATGAAATGCCAAAGCATTAGGGTAAGTTGTGACACGGTATGATACATTCTTCATCACCAAGAACTTGACATGGTTTATGGGAAAGAAAAAAGTAGCACTGAATTTTCCTCATCATACGTTTCTGTGTAAGAACACCGCAGGTAATACCGCTACACGGCCCATCCATGCTCCCATCTCCCAGAGACTCCTGGAACAAGAGGGCAGACGCACGGGAAAACTCCATTCTGCACTGACACCTACTCTTGCTGCACACTGTGTGCTACTTCAGAGATGCTGTATTCTTAAGTTGGCATATGCATTACAAACACTATAGTACAGATCTTCAACAAACAGACTCGTTTGTAGCGGCTCCTGTGAATCTCTAAGGAGCATAATGCAATACATGCTTATCTTTCACCAAGTTCTGTGTGTGTTTGTTTTTTTTTAATACTTACAGCATCTTCTGAGTATTTTATTTATGGTTTTTAACAGTAAAAGTTCAATATCCTTCATACAATGTTAAGGAAGATTACAACACCGTACAAAGGAACAGCTCTGAAGGAGCTCACAGCTTCATTTCAGAGTTATCACAACAGTGCTTTTAGAGCAGAACAGCATCATTCTTCCACTGTTGTTATCATCACCACAGAAGCCACATCACGTCAGTTAGAACGCAAAGCCACCACTTGTATCAAGAACTGTAATTGGGTTTCTAATAACAGTGGGAGTTTAACTAAGAGCAACTATCAGCAACTAAGAATTTATCAGCACAATAAAGACTTCCACCACAGACTTCTATCTAACAGACCCAGCTATACCTTGGCATATTACAGATTGCTTACCCTTCCTTCTCACCCACACAAAGCTTAAAACAGGATTTGTTTTCTTGTTTGCAAACATTCCCATAAACTTCAATATAAAATACTTGGCTACATAAGTACAGACAAACCAGTGCCACCTCCTCTGACACGTACAGCCCTCACACACAACCTGACCTACGTTTGCTCAGTCACAGCAAAGGCAGCCCCGCTGCTCAAGGAAGAACCTACATGCCAACAGCACATACAGGATTTGACCACACTTGTATCCCTTGCCTTCCCCTGCCTTGTGAATACAGTGTGGGCACATCTTAAATTCCTTTTCATTTCCCCAAAGGTAGTCCACTTTAATGTTAATTAAAGCACTACCGAATTCCACAGCACACAACCACAAAGACACATGAGGAAACACAAGGCCACAGGAATGATGTCCCAGCTCACCGACCTCAGCTAAACACCTGCATGGAAATACCTCCACCAGGAGATGTCACACGCTTTCTTCAACAGACATACAGCACCTTCTGATGCAACACTGAAATAAAAGGTGAAAAAATGCATTCAATTATTTCCAGACAATGTTTCTGCTTGAAAAGGCTGAAATTTGTCTGCCTTTTTTGAAGGCAGCAGAATGAGTTTAATGCATTTGGCCTGCAGGTAAGATATATCACAATCTCTGGAGTTGGAAGGGACCTTTAAAAAAGCTCTCTGACAAGAGACTGCAACAAGCTCAGAACTCTGCATGTTCACATTTTATTTAGCTGACAATCTGTATTGCTGTCAATCCTCAAGTCAGACTGTATGTGCTGGGCTCTAAGATCCATCAAATGGGCAAAATGAGCACATCAAAGCAGCTGATACATAACACAGGCTCAACACAGGCACAACAGAGCACTGCCTATTCTAACTTGTCCTCCATCTGATTCTCTCTGAATCTGTTTCATGTCACACATCAAACACACACAGGTGTGTTTGACACCTCAGCTTTTACACCCAGCTGCACCACATTCACTTGTATGTCTTGTGCAAAGTCATAACAGCAAGATGAGCTTCATCTTAACTAGCTGGAGACTTAAGGGCAATACTAAAGACACACTGTAACTCCAGATGGAACACTCAAATACATAAACTCGGTCACATTTCTGCAACACTTACCTGAGCCATTTATTACCACTTCATCAAACCCACCGTTAAAATTAATAACAAGCAACAGTTCTGGATGAAATTCATTACTTGCTTGAAACTAAAAGCAGATGACTACATTGATCCTTATTGAGACGTGGGGTTTTGTAGCTGTTTCTTTTCCATTTCAGAGCATAATCATATTCCATTTTAAATAAATCCACACTACACCCTGCAATCAAACAAGCACTTTTTCAAAAGCCACTAAAATGTATATTTAGATGTTTCCAGCAATTTAAACGCTCAGTCAAGCAGCACAGAGTGCTTATTGTGTAACACAGGATTAGATACCAGATATTTTACTCATAACCGAAATGTCTTGGAGTCCCCAGTCAGACACAAATGCAAACCTTCCTAAATGACAGTCTGCAGACAACAAATTCTAATTTGAACAATTGAATTCTATTTTGAATGCCTGAATTCTATTTTGAACTCAGAAGTTCTGAATAAAGCTGTGCTCCTCATACCAAAGGGAGAGGCCAAAATAAAGACTTTTAGAAATACTGGAAGACTAAATAAGCAAAGTGAGCACAAAAACATCACTGAAAATACAACACAGGCAAGGAAGTAGTAGCAAATGGTTGCTTTTCTTGTCAGTAAGCACTGTGAATCACTAACTTCATATTTATGATTTATTTTAAATCATAGAATAGAATCCTAGAATCTCTGGAGCTGGAAGGGACTTCTGAAGGCCACCTAATCCAACTCCCCTGCAATGAACAGGGACACCACAGCCAGATCAGGGTGCCCAGAGCCTGCTCCTACCCAGCCTTGACAGTATGCAAGGAGGGAGCGCCCACCACCTCTCTGGGTGACCTGCTCCACTGCCTCACCGCCCTCACTGTAAAAGACTTTTTGCTTATCTACCTTAAATCTCCCCTCTTTCTGCTTGAAAACATTTCCTCTTGCCGTGTCACCACAGACTGTGCCAAAAAAGTCTGTCCCCTTCTTTCCTGTAGCTCCCTTCTAGATACTGGAAATGTCTCAAGGATTATCTTCCCTTTATACAAGTGCTAATGTGGATGGTCAGGATGCCACCGGGTCTCAGAGCCTGAGGGCCCATCTCAGCTCACTATGAATAGGAATGAAGTCCTCACCATCACTAAACATCAGCAGCAGTCCAACCACACAGCTGTGGCATTTGTCCTACAAGGTCTTTAAAATGCTATGAATTTTTCCACTTTCATTGGAATAACGTTCCCATGTAGCAAGCTGCTGAAGGTGGTTAAAAGGAAAAAAAGAGAAAAAAAAAAAAACTATAAAACCACGAGAACAACAGAACTTGGTTTGGATTGCTTTCCTTAGCTGCCACTGAAGCAACATTTGTATCACATACTAATAAATAAATAAATAAATAAATAAAATAAAGAACATTGTACCTGCTGGAATGTAGCTGATAATTTAAAGAGGAAAACCCTTTCTCTTTCTTTACTTCCCAAGAGCAACATAAAAATAGAAATTACCCTTACCATCGTATTGTTGTCATTATTTGATACTTTATTTTAAGTAAGTCCAACGAACAGCTTATTCACATTATGCATCCCCTATGAAGGTTCTTATGTCAGGAGGGAACAAACCAACTGCAGTATCAGTGGAATGCAGCTGCACCACCAGCACTCACCAAGAGACATCCTTCCTCTGCACACATCCATGGGGTTGTGCCACCATCACATCCTGGAAGCAGTGTTTCAAATGACATTCTTTCCATGTGCATTACAAATAAATCATTAAGCCCACATTTCCCTTTTTAAAAGGAACATCAAATACCATATAATGCACACAGTGTTCTGTTAAAGTACTTTATCTATGCGGTACTGTCCTCCAAACAGCATTTCAGAATTGCAAATAGCATACAAACAAATGAGAAATTTGTCACACCTTTCAGGGGAAGCCTTCTCACATTGCTTTCAGCTAGCCTCAGTAGAATCCCAACCAGGTAAAGGAAAGAGGAAAGAAAAAAAAAAAGAATTTAAGTTAAAACAAAACAAAAAACAAGGCACTGCTAACCTAAGGATTCCATCTAGCAGCCAGCACAACAAGGACTCTTGCTGCCATGCCAGCTTAGGCCCCCTGCTTAGGCCTTGTAATCCAAGGTCAGGCTAGTTTGTAAACACAAAGGAATTAACATACTTGCTCTCCCAACAGAACGTCAAGTCTGCTAAATTTGGATACCAGCATTCTTGAGATACTGTTCATGAACGGAATTCTCAAGCCTTGTTTTTCACTCCATCTATAATAGAACTTAAATGTATATATATGCCAACCAAAAAAATAACCTGGGAAAAAAGCACTGAACATCCCGAGATACTTATTTAGTTGAGGGGTGAAGGAGGCCAACAACAGCAACATTAAGATGTGAATCGGGCTCCATGCTCGTGGCTGTGTATCAAGCCCTGCCCTTGATGAACACAGACTTAACAAACATCATTTACCATGACACCAGGCATCTGGCAGCACAGCCACACCTGCCTGTGCCTCAGGTAAGGTGTCAGTTTTAAAAAGAGAAATAATCCCTGAGGCCTCTCTATTTTGCCCACAGCCACGGTATTTGATCCCATTTCCACTGCTTATTCTTTCCTAGAAGCTCACACCCCTTATCACCATCTATAACAGAAAGTTACTGCAGTTACAGAAAGTTTAAGAAAGGAAGACCCTGGGAACAATGAGCCTCACGTCTGTGCTGGGAAGATCACGGAGCAGATCCTTCTAGTTGCCATGTTAAGGAACATACAAGATAAAGAGGTGAGCCGGGACAGCCAGCGTGGCTTCACCAAGGGCAGACTGTGCCTGACCAGTCTGGTGGCCTCTTATGGAGTGATGGCATTGGTGGACAGGGAAAGGGTACTGGATGTCATCTACCTGGACTCTGCAAGGCCTCTGACACGGTCCCTCACCACATCCTTCTCTCTAAATTGGAGAGGTGTGGATTTGAAGGATGGACTGTTTGATGGATTAGGAATTGGCTGACTGGGCGCAGCCAAAGGGTTGTGATCAATGGTTCTGTGTCAGGCTGGAGGCCAATCATAAGTGGTGTCCCCCAAGGGTCGGTCTTTGGACCAGTGCTCTTCTACATCTTCATCAATGACAGACGATGGCATCAAGTGCACCCTCAGCAAGTTTGCAGATGACACCAAGCTGAGCAGTGCAGATGACACACTGGAGGGAAGGGAAGCCATCCAGAGGGACTCGGACAGGCTAGAAAAGTGGGCCCACGTTAACCTAATGAGGTTCAGTAAGGCGAAGTGCAGGGCCCTGAAATTGGATCAGGGCAATTCCAGGTATATACACAAACTGGGAGATCTCCTTGAGAGCAGCCCTGCAGAGAAGGACTTGGGGGTCCTGGTGGACGAGAAGCTGGACATGAGCCAGCAGTGTGCGCTTGCAGCCTGGAACTAACACAATCAGTTGAAACTAGATGATCTTTGAGGTCCTTTCCAGCCCAGGCCATTCTGTGATTCTATGACACAGCTATAGCACAGAGCAAACAGTGAGAAGGAATTTTGATGGAAAGGAGGCTTGGCTTCAGCATCTTCACTTCCACAATTAAAAACCTCCAGCACTTGAAGGGCAAAGCAGCAGCAGAATAGCACAGGGACTAACTGCCTCCCAGGGAATGCTTGTTTTACCAAGGAATTGCAAAACTGTGTGAAATAGCAGCAAAATATTGAGTATCAGGATTTCTGACATTTATTTCAGGTTCTGGGAAAAGAACATTGAGTCCAGTTGTTGCAACTGCTGTAGCCATTTCTGGAATCTCTGTCCTCAGCCTTAAGGTCCGTGTAAGTTTCCTAATTTTGTTCCATAACTGGCTTCTTTTCATGGCTCCACTGGAAACAACGTGATGCTATTTCACAGCTGCCCCATTGACAACAAGGGGGGAGAAGGACTCTGAACTGAGACATCGGGATTCTACACCTTCCAGAGTGACTCCTGAGCCTCTTGCAATGTATTTTAAATAGCAAAACATTTCTAAAACTTCAACATATTCTATTGTTCAATAAAGTGGAGAAAATTCAAGCCCTTAAAGGGGATTATAATCAAGACAATTTTGCTTGTTATGAGAGATGTTAGCTATAAAATTGCAGTCCAAATGCAGTAATAGCTGTCAGACTGCTAGATCTACAAGACAACTCTAAAAAGGCTTTAAAAAATAACAGAACTCTCTATGGTTGATGTCAAGGTCTGCTCTTTTTTAATTCCTGTTTTTTTGTGCTGAATACTGAACAAACACATACACACACCATTAAACATATCTGTAGTCTTACAATAAGAAATCTCCAAAATACTGCAAGGATACATTTGCTCTTAGAACTGTAACAACTTCATTAAGAAATATGATTTCTTTCAACATTATCATTTCATTAATACCTGCATTCTTCTTAAGAAACACTCAAAAACAATTCCAAAATACAGTGGCCACCTTGAAGTAAAATGCAGCACTGTTGTTCTCCTCCTCGTGTCTCCAAATACACCGGTGATTTCCTGCAATAAATCTTACCCACTGGAAGTATCTACTTGCTGTTTAGTAAGGAGTGTTTTTCTGTCACCAGGCAATGCAAAGCAGAGTTGTGGCTTCTCGATGAGTGTAGTCAGGAAGTGAAAAACCACTCCTCAGTGACCATCTTTGCATCATGTTCCACAAATAGCTACCCAGCAAGTTTCTGAAGCAGCTCAGGCACGAAGCGGCTGAGCTGTCAGAAAGCTGCAGGCTCCTGTAACAGCCACCCTTCCCCAGGAATACAGCAGGGAATGCTGAGCCTGGATTTTTTAAGATGTCTGAGTGATCCGAGCAAGGAATGGCAGAGTAACGAGCCTTACACGTGTATCTGGCAAGCTCCTCGGTACCATCATTAAAAATGGAACACCACTGTACCTGAAAGCCTATCTGATAGGGGCAGCAGTCCATCCTGTTTCTGCAAATGAAGATTATGTCTTAAGACTATCAGTATTTTTGGACATCTAAGTGATAAACAAGAGCAAGTGATAAATCACACATGGACTATCAAAGAGCCTTTGCAAGGACATCACAGACTTCTAAGGAGATTGCTGTCTGTGAAAAGCAAACATTGTTAAGAATTGAAAAACAGCCAGGAAATTGAACAAATTTTTGAGGTCAATATTCTTCACTGCAATAGACTAATTGGGTAATAAAGATTAATTAGCAGCATCCAGTCTGAATAAAACGGCCCATTTGTAGCCTATTCAGGTGCCTAGAAGCTACTGAAATCCCACAGAGCTCACTTGCTAGCCCTCCTGTTCAGCTCCAATGCAAAGTGCATACAAATTTGAGGCTGCTAGCTTGGGAACACAAATTCTCATTCAGATAGCAGCACCCTAACCCCAAAACCACATTCAGTCTTCCTAATCTGCTTTCTTGATGCTTCCCCAGCTTCCTCATTTCTGGTCATGCTGCAGTGACAGAGGTGCCTCGTCCAGTACAAACCTGTCCTGGAGACAAGTTCATTCTGGTGACACCGAGTTAAAGGTACTGGGGATGAGAGCACTCAGAAAGCAGCACCTCCCAAGTAATTTAACCATTACACCTCTGTGAGGAAGACCCACAGACATCCATCACAGAGCTGCTCCAGCAGGTGTTGGCAGCAGCTTGAATAAACGGAGATGCCCCACATTCCTGCTGGTTCCCCGAGCTCCGACAAGGGAACCTGGAGCACATATCACTCCCTGAAGACACTGAAGGTACTCCCAGGGCAGATGGATAAAGTCATTGCGGCCTAGTGAGTCTTCACCACTTTTTAAACCATCCTGAAGCAGAACTGCCATAGCTCACCTTCCTGCCCAGTCATTTCCATTGCTCTTTTTACCAGCACTGGAGCCCATTGCACAGCAAATAGCACCAAGGAACTCACTGCCATAACTCAATAAAGGTCTAGTTTTCACCCAAATTAGCTCCACACACCTTCTGACTCGGGAAAAGCCATGGCCAATGTCACTTCTCACAGTGAGGCAGCTCTGACTGCAGCAAACTCCACCCACTCTCCACCCGCATCCTCCCCAAGTACCAATCGCCTGTCATTAGCACATCATTGGAACCCATTCAAATGATTTCCCCTCTCCTCCTCCCTCCAGCAGTGAGAATTTTTGTGAAGTACTTAACTCTCAAATTGAGTGAATTGAGATCTGACTTATTACTGCAAGCCTCGAGCTGCTGTAAATAGGTCCAGCAATGCTCACTGTATTCGTTCGTTAAGTATTAGAGAAAAGGAAGAGTGAAATAGGGATATTTCCAGATGGCTATTACAATTACATTATCAACACTAAAGAAAATAATTAAATTTAACAATAAATAGGCAATATAAAGAGAATCTAATATCAGTAACGCATATTATAGGGTGGGTAAAGCGATCTGCTTACACTACACTTTAAAATCAGGCATCTCAAATCTGGAAAGGAAATTAGGTGTGTGCTCTGCCATTCAATATCCTACAGCCAAAAGAGCACAGAGTCCCCTGAAGAATGAAAACAGTATTGCTGTTAAGCAACCTGGCCAGAAATGCATGTATTTTGTCTAAGGATGAATACTAGGGGAAAAGAAATACTGGGGAAAGGTAGGAGGATGCTCTGAGAAGGGCTGTGAATTATTAAACAATTTAAAACCTCTCCTGTTGAGATCAGCAAGAATGAACAGAGAAGTAATTATAAATTAAGTGGGATTTTAAGAAATACACAGAAAACATGGTAAAGAAAATAGCAGCTAATAATAAAGGGAACTTCTGAGCTTAAAGTAAAGCAAAGCCAAACTCTTAACAGAGAAATGTTATATTGCAACACAACGCGACTGACAAACCCAGTGCCACAGGAAGTCACTGAAGCCAAGGACTTCACTCAGACTCCAGAAGAAAACAGCTATTTAAACACATAATAACACTAAGAACAAAAATACACACACAGCTGAAGGAATCTAAAGCCTCACAGCCCAGAATGTCAGACAACATCCAAACAGATGACCAAGATCTACCCATCCAGCCATACTAGCACTTTACCTAGCTGAGCCCACAGCACCCAGCAGCAAATGCCAAGGAAAGAGTACAAGAGTACAACATGGCAAGCAGAGAACACTCTGTCCCTTAAGGCAGCTGAGCTCAGAACACTCCTCAGCCGTCTTAAGGCTGGCATCTGCTAACCATCTAACCCCAAAAAGCAGCTGGTGTTGGCCAATTTCTGAACACAAGGTGTGCATGACTTCACAGTTGACACTAAGTGATTTTAATTTCTTCTCCCACCTTGCAATTTTAGTATTTAAGAGAGAAAACCACAGATTTATTTGCAAACAGAAGTCAATGCAATACTTGGAGTCAATCCAGCAAGTGCATCACCCAGACTTTTGGAATCCACCCATCAAGCCCACCTCAAATGACACAAGAATAAAGTCAAGACTGAACACCACATGTCTCATTTAAGCAGTAGCCCCCCTAAAAGTGAGTTTGAAAAAATCCCCTTTAGACACAAATTAAGAAAAAAAGAGAACAGTTCTATAAACTCTTCATATCCTCCCTTCAACTGAAAATTTTTAAAAAATCATATATATATTTCCAAATTTACTGATAACACAATGGGTATCTGTGCATACGTACAAATGTTTGCTTGACTTTGAAGCTGGCCCTGCTTCCAAGTTCGGATGAGCTAAGTGACTTCCAGATATCCCTTTCAACTTATATTATTCCATGATTACATAGAAAGCATTCCCAAAAATTACATAGCAATGCATTATAACCCTAATTACAATCAGGGACTGTAATTAGGATTCCTCCATAGGCTATTTATTAACCTCTTTGTATTTCTTTCAAAAATCTGAGCTTGACTTCTTCAAGTAGTTTCCTCTGTAACCAGTCAGACCTTTAGGAACAGCAGCACTGGAAACTCAAACAAGAAAACACAACATATAAAGCATTCAAAGCCTCTTCTTTATCATGCTGCTCCATATCTCAGAGTAAGCAGTGGTCAGCTGTCATTGAACAACAGCCCAAAAGTTTTATTTTGTTTTCTTCACAAAAAAAGAAAACAATGTTTAAAAAAGAAAAGAAAGGAAGAAAGAGAAAAAGAAAAAGAAAAAGAAAAAAGAAAAACAACACAAGCCTACGCTGCCCTGTGGGCAGAATTAATTTAAGCCTGTTGTCATTTTTCCATCCGGTGTCCTACCAGCCCCATCTCACCTGCACTACCAGCTGCACAAACAACTGGGCGAGCAAGCAGCACACCAGGATGGCTCACAGCTCAACACACAGCTGCTGCTCTCCTGATGCAATACGGGCCTCTGTTCTAGCTGCCCTTCTGCTGGGAATACCTGTCAAAAATTTCACAAAAATCTGTCACCATGTAGGTAACATCTTTCATCATCGTGAGACCTGGTTGTGTCATCTGAGTGACTGAAGAATCACTTTAATGGGAGAAGACTGACAAAGATTTAAGTGTAACAGAAAGGCTTGCGTTGGATGGGACCTTAGAGCCCACCCATCCCCACCCCCTGCCATGGGCTGGCTGCCCCCCACCAGCTCAGGCTGCCCAGGCCCCATCCAACTCGGCACTGAGCGCCTGCAGGGATGGGGCACCCACAGCTCTATGGGCAGCTGTGCCAGGGCCTCACTGCCCTCTGAGTAAAGAATTTCCTCCTAACATCTAACCTAAATCTCCCCTTTCAGTTTAAAACCATTCCACTGTGTTCCATCGCTATCAGACCATGTAAAAAGTTGGTCAAGTAATTGCACAGCTTTTGTGCACTTGGAAAGCCCAGCACAAAGTTCACAGAAACTGTCAGGTCATGAATCTGTAGAGCATCAATCATGTTAAGAACTTCCTCACAGACCCAGAGAAACTGTTCCAGCATTCTCACAGAAACAGAGACTGTTTCGGAATTCTCACTCACAAGAGTCCCGAAAAAAAAAGATAATAAATGAATTCACTGTTTCCTTCCCAATTTCTACTATAAACAAAGAGTAAGACATGGTATTTAGACAAAGCATGGGGAGCGATATACGCAGCTTCAGAGAACTGGGAATGAAATCACATCACATCCCCTGCTTCCCAGTGACCCCTGCCAACTCAAAGAGAAACCACACAGCTCAGCCTGAGGAGCTGAAGCAAAGCCCAGTGGAAACCCAAATGCAGCCGCGTGCCCCTTCCAATGCAGCACCGCCAGCCTGACAGCTCACACCCCACTCCACAGCTCGCAGCCCTCCAAGCTCTCCCAGAGGGTAGCACTGCGCAGCACTGGGTGCCACTGGGACAAACTTTCAGGGCGAGGCAAGGCGAGCTGAGTCTGCTCTGGGAGAAGGCCAGCACCGCTGGAATGCTCCAAACGTTCCATGGGGCTCAGACTCGCTGGCAATTTATTTGTACGGCGCATTCCACATAACGCAAGAGGAAAAAACCCTTCTGCAAACACTGAATTAAACAAACCAGGTTTCCAAATTCTTTTTCGGATGACTCAGACTGTTTTAGCCTCTATAATATTTATGTCCAGAATACAAACATACACTGGCAGTAAAACATCGCAACTGAAAATTCAGCTGCACTAACACTCCACTTTAAAAGGGGATCAGGAGCTTAAATGGCTCAGTTCTGAATGCTGCTCTCAATCTTTGCTTTCAGAACTGTTTACAAATACTGTAAGGGAGAGCTCTGGGGGAAAGAAAAAAAAAGAAAGAAAGAAAGAAAGAAAGAAAAAGAACTGACAGAAGTGCGATGTGTGTAAGTCCATCAGTCTGTAAACACCAGGACAGAAATAAGGCTTCTCAGGAAAGGATTATCCTTTCCAGGGAGTTAAAAGGAAAGAGGCAAATCAAAGAAGATCACTAAAACCCTCAGAGCCGCAGAAACAGCCAAGTGCACGGGGCTATTTTATAACCCTGAGATTCGTTCGAGGAACACTCTTAGCCTCCAACCCAGCAAAACAGAAACACCCCAGCACAGGAACGGAGCCCTTAGCGACCACCGCTGCGGTGAGGGCATCCGGGGGGGCTGCAGGTCGCCTGAAGCGAGGCCCTGATGCAACGGAACCGCCAGCATCAACAGGAAGGTGGAAGCGGGCGAGGTGCGGATGACACACATCGCCCCTGTCAGAGAAGCAGAGCGCCAGAAGTGTTAAACAAGCCGCGTCTTCTGCGGGAAGGCGCATCTTCATCAGAAGAAAAAGAAGGGGGAAAAAAAGCATTTCGGAGCGTTAATTTAAGCGCTCTCAACAAGTTTTCCAATTAATTACTTTCTCGGGTTAATTAAGGCGCGGGCAGACCGGGAACGAGAGGCGAGGCAGCGGCGCTGCTCGCCGGCTGACGGGCAACGTGCGGGAGCGCCGCGAGAGAAAGGCGCGGGGCGCTGAGGCGGCGCTCCGCACACCTGAGCCGCGCGCCGGGACAGCGCCGGCACCGCGCGGCCGCCTCCGGCGACGCTCCGCACGGCGAGGGGGGCGGCACGGGGCTCCGAGCGGCGGGACGCGGCCGGCGCTCCGCGGGTCAGCGCGGGAAGGGGAGAAACGAGGCGAGGGAGAGCAGAGCGGCGGGCGCGTACGGCGCGCGGAGCGAGGCGAGCTCGGGGACGGGGGTGCTGAAAGCCAGCGCCGGGAAAGGCGGGGAAAACCGACAGCCCGGCACCCGGCACCGGCCCCACGCGGCTCCGGGCGGGGAAGGGCCCAACGCCGCGGCCGCCCGCGGACCCCGCGCCGCCCCGCTCCGCTCCCGCCGCGCCCCGAGGCCGCGCCCCGCCCCGCGCCGGGGGTCTCCGCGCCGCGGAGGCCGAGGGCCTCGCTTCCCCGGGAGGCTCCGATCGGAGCGGCCGAGGCTGCCGCGCCCCGCCGGCCCCCCCGCTCGCCCTCCCGCCCGCCCCCGGCCCGAGCCCCGAGGTGAAGTTGGCGCCCGCTCCCCCCGCGCGCCCCGACCTTACCGCTGCCGCGCGCCGCAAACAACGGGCAGCGAGAGGAGCGCGAGACTGCGAGGAGGCGGCGGCGCGCGAGGCAACAGCCGGGGGCGGGGGGAGCGGAGAGGGAAAGGAGGGGGGAGGAGCCGGCGCGCGCCCGAGCCGCAGCCACCGAGCGCGCGCCCCTGAGGGCGTGGGGCTCTGTGGCGGGCGGGCGGAGACGGAGTGATTGACGGCGTTCTGATCGAATTGGCGACGAGGGGAAGGGAGAGAGGCGGGCTGAAGGACGAATCTCCACCAACGGCCGGCAGGGAGGAGGGCAGCTTCGTTTCGACGGGCGTCTCGCCGGCCCAATGAGAGCGGGAGCGCGGTGAGAGCTGCTCCCTTGCTGGCCAATAGAGAGGGAAGGGGGGCGGAGCTTCCTGTGGCAAAGCGGAGCGGGCGGAGCCGCGCTGCCTGCGCGGAGCCGGGCGGGCCGGGGATGCGCCGGGAGGCCCCGGGCCGGGCGGTACGTAGCGGGGCGAGCGGCTCCGGGGTCCGTCCGGGATCGGGGTCCGTCGGGTGGGCGGCTCGGCCGCGGGAAGCCCGACTGAGGCCGTGCCGGGCGGGCTGCTCCGGCCCGGCCCTGAGGGAAGGGCCTCGGGCGCCGAGCGCGGGGGGTTGGGAAAAAAGGCTCCGGAGCTGCGGGCGGTCGGCGCGGAACGGCTGCACGGCGCGGAACGGCTCCGGGCTGCCGGAGTCCCTGCTGTCAGGCGTAAGGTTTGCGTTTGCAGTGTTCCTGTGGGGAGCCCGGGTCTGGTGCTCCCTGTGGGCCCCTTCCCGCTGGGCACAGCCCGTGCTTCTGCGCGTCGTTCTGCCCATCGCCCTGCGGGCCCTGCGGACCCCGCAGCGCTGCTCGGGGAAAGGAGCGCCGCAACGAAGAGCGAGTGAAAGCGCTTAACGCGGGCCTACGGGAACGCGTCCCGTTGCTCAGATACCCACTGAGTCGGCCTTAAAACGTCATTTAGTCGTTAGATTTATAGTTAGTTGGGCTTCAGTTCCTACAGCTTGTAAGTAACTTTTGAGCTTTACGTGTAAACTTGAAGCTCTGCTGTTGTCAATGTAGAGCTGAGTGCTGTGTTTAACTTTCCCTTTCTGTTTTCCTTCTAAACAGGACATAATTAGCTAACACGAAATTCTAATTATTGTGCTCATCCCACCGAGGTCAGTAATACTACTTGCATAGTGTCTCTCATCACTGATAATTTTCACTTCCTGCTAATTACAGGAGTCCTATTAAGAGCCAACAGCGTTTTTATTTTTATACTCTGCCACTGCCATTACTTCAGTGCTTTCACAGAACTGGTTCAGGTGCATACCAGATTTGCATCCCTTTCCCAAGGTTAGCCACCTTATGACAGCTCGCCTCCAGCTGTCTGCAGATGCTGTTCTTTCTTTCCTTACAAAATATGGTCACGTTCTCCTTGTCATCAATCCCTCCATCACTGCCATCTGTGTCCCCAGCTGCCAGGTTTTAGATTTTTTTTACCATCCCATGCTTGTACTGCAGGACTGTGAGATCTCAGATGTACCCTTGGATTTTTTTAATTTTCACCCCAAAAACACCTATAGAACTGCATGGAGCCTTGCAGTTCTTGTCCAGTTGTGCAGGTACATCTCTTAACTAATGAAAGGCAGCGTCATGTCCCTTGCTGAGGTTTTGTCTGCTTGTTTAAATTGTGTCACAAGGTGGTTCTGAACCTCAAGAAATGAGTAACTTTCTAACTAAGAAGTTCCACCTAACACCTCTTCTCTAGCTTTCTTTTTTGTCTTTTCTACAATAAAGGTGGTGAGGCACTGGAACAGGCTGCCCAGAGAGGTGGTGGATGCCCCATCCATGGAGACATTTCAAAGTCAGGCTGAATGGGGCTGTGAGCAACCTGATCTAATTGTAGATGGCTCTGTTTATTGCAGGGGAGTTGGACTAGATGACCTTAAAGGGTCCCTTCCCATTCACATGAGTCTGATTCTGTTTTCTCTAGAGACAGTTGATAGCACCTTCTTCGAGTATCTGATAACCTGATACTTCTGAGTGTTGAATTTCCTTTTGCCTTTCAGGCACAAGTTTCCAGTCTGCTTCTTTGGTTTCTCCTTTCTTCAGTTTGCAAATAAGAGGTTCTTCTCCCTGTAGTGCCTGTCGTGATGATTTCCAGAATGAGTTCTCTGGAATGTTTTCATGAAGGGAACGTTGACAGTTCCAGATCACTGCTGTCTTCACCGTAGCCATCAACTTGTACTTGAGAATTCTGGAAATATTTTCAAAGAGCGGGAAATACTTAAGGTGGATTATGATAATTGTTCTGTAGTCCTGTCTGCCAGCTGGTTTATGTGTGTTCCTATAACCAGAGCAATGCTAGCTGAACTTCCATCTGTTCTTTTTTCAGCCTGCCCAGCAATTTAAATCTCATGTATATGTTGCTGGTCAGCTCTGCCCCATCCTCGAGGATGGGTCCCAGTTCTGCCCTTCAGTAACTGGCTTTCATTGCACTGTTAGGCAGCCTGAACAAGCTACAGAAATACTATTTACAACTTTATTTTCACTTGTTCAGCTCAAGAAACTGGCCTGGGGTCACCCAAGGATCAGAGGAAAGAGCTGCACTGACAGTAACCCCAACTTAGATTATTCTAGGCTTGGCTGGATCTGTTCCTTAAAACAAATTCCACTTTTGCCCTCAAAGACTTAGCAAAAATGAAAGTTAGTTGAATCACAAATCAGGTGACAGAGGGATGATTTTAGTGGCATACATTATGCCTGTCCCCTAGTCTAGTTTAGTATTCAAATGGCGGGCGGGGGGGGGAAAACAATTAGAAGGGAAGTGTTGCTAATAGTTTTCTGCCTGTTCAGGGAGTTGAATAGACTTAGTGGATCTGGTGAGCATCAGTAAGAACAGCAGCCACAGCAAGAGCCAGCAGTGCCTGGGAGGGAAAGGGGCTTGTCCTGCCCCTCTGGGAGCTGGCAGGAAGGTCAGGTGCTGGGTTCTGTCAGCTAGAACAAAGCAAAGTTCAGTTTGTTTCAAGCAAAACAATTTTGGTTTTACAGAATTAATTTTTATGACATATCTAAATCTCAAATATTGAGAATAGTTGCTTATGAAACCTATTTTGGCACTGTTTTACTGGTATGTAATTATTCACTGTTGTAGCTTGGATGACTATAAGAAGGATCATAGTTCTTCCTGTTCCTGCTTTAAAGTTGGTACTTTAGACTTACAGTGAAATTCTTCTGGCAGCTGTAGTGGTTAAAAGTCTCATTTAGGAATATAGAAACCTTTATGAGTACAATGGCTGATAATTTGTTCCTGTTTTTCTTTCATCATGACTACACTGCGATTTAAACATACTACCAAGCCACTAAATAGAAGTACTCCTATCAGCGTGCATACTTTAGATACTTGCCACAAAACAAGCATTATCTGTAAGTTTCAGTATTTTAAGATTGCTGTTTGACAGAAAGAGGTGCTATTACTGTGCATAGAATATACCTGGTGGTTGTATAATGACAGCTTTTGATGGCCCTCCTCTGCGTTTTGTTTCGTTAGGTTGCTGACCACTTGCCAGACTTCCTCTTCAAGCTGTTTAAATGAGAATGTCCCTGGCACAAAGAGTACTACTGACATGGCTTTTTACGTTACTCTTCCTCATCATGCTGGTACTGAAGTTGGATGAGAAAGCACCATGGAACTGGTTCCTCATTTTCATTCCAGTCTGGATATTTGATACTATTCTTTTAGTTATGTTAATTGTAAAGATGGCTGGACGTTGCAAGTCTGGCTTTGACCCTCGCAATGGCTCCCAGAACATCAAGAAGAAAACCTGGTATCTCATTGCAATGCTGCTTAAATTGGCCTTCTGCCTTGCCCTCTGTGCTAAGCTGCAGCAATTCACCACGATGAAACTAGCCTATGTATTTATCCCATTGTGGGCCTTGCTCATTGGGGGTATGATTGAACTTGGATACAATATTTTTTACGTAAGAAGAGACTAAGCTGTACATGGCTCTCCAGTTGGAGATTTGGTACCAGTTTGCTGGATTATTAGTTCTGCCACAAATGTGATCCCTAAGCCAGAATGCCGCCTAAGGAAACACGCTGGAGACGTGACCTACACCAGGCTGAAGACCAGAAGTAGACTTGTACCATTTTTTTATTTTCAAATGGTCATACTTTCTCTTGTAAATAAAAGTATTTGTTCCACATAAGGTGTTTTAATATGGTTGTTTGTTATATGGAGTAAAGTCAAGCCTTTTTCCACACAGATAGATACCAGAAGGAACCACAGATGTTCATCCCACTGAATTCAGCACTTAGGGGATCCCTGTAAGGATGTTATCTATGTCTTATGTTGTCACACAAATTTAAGAGTCAGTAACAAATGGAAGCCAATAAAAAGAGCAAAAAAGTAACTTAGCAACATCTCTTTGACATAAGAATCCTCTTTTAGTATGAAAAACCTGAACCTAAACTGAATTCTTAAGTGCTGAAACACAAACAATATGGTCACCTAGGGAAAAAGTTAGAAACTGAACTATAGCAGCAGCTTAACATTCAGAAAAGAGGAAGAACAGAATAATTATGATCATCTCTCCTAGCAAGAAGTCACTTGTGCTTTAAGAGACTGCAGCTGCTGTAATGCATTTGTACCTGCAGGAAGTAGTATTTTAAGGAAAAAGTTTTTAATGCTATGGTGTATTAAATCCATGGAGGTGAAGCCTTGGCTTTTCAGAGCATCAGCAAACACAGATATGAGCAAAAGTACTTTTTCACATAACAAATACAATGAATGGAACTCCTGGGAAGATCTGAACAAGAATCCTTTTGTGTGGGCTGGAAGTGCTCTGCCTGGAGCCAGGATAACATCAAATTGAAGTCTAAGAGCTTCTTATGATGAGGACATCATAATATACTGAATATGCTGATCCATTTACGTTTTCTGGGTACAAAAAAAAAGTTTCAGTGAGTGAAAAGAGCCAGGGAAAGACTTCTGAGGTAACAGCAGTTGATTAAAATGCCTCATAGGAAAAATATTAACTGATTGTGTTCAACTGTATGTCCTCTAAAAAGGAAAGGTCATCCTCCATCCCTAGATTTTTTGCTTGCTCTTCAATCATACAGACAGACCTGGAATAAATACGTAGCAACCACGACCTGTTGCAGCCTGAAGCACTGGATCATGGCTTGGAACACAGACTAACAAAGGATTTTTTAGCATCCATTCAGGCTGCTTCAGTGTGGTCGGCTGCCCTGTCTTGTAAATGGGGAAACCAGGGAATGGGAAATCTTTCTATTCTTTAGCCATTGTAAAGAATGTTGTAACACATCAGCTTTTGCTAAGCACATTTGTGTACTCCATCCCAGTTTACAAGCATCACGATTTATGGGAAGCTGAAATCAGAACTTTTCTTCCCTCCGGAAGGAAAAAAAACAATGGAACACCACATTTTCATTCCTTCGGTAGCAGCATTCCTCTTTGGGAGGCATCCTGCTTAGCTCTAGAAGAGCCTTCAGCAATGCCTACGTGTTCAAGTCAGACTCTTGCCCACTCCTGAAGAACAGGCTTTGGCATCTTTGTGAACTTGAAGTGAAAACAGCACTGCAGCTGGGCGTAGCTGGGGGCAGGAGGAAGGGCATTCACCTCAATGCAAGCTCTTCAGCCTGCCTGCTATGGAAAATGAGTGCACATACATACACGACATATGGAACAGTCTGCGCACCTTCTCTGGCTCCCATGGCTGAGATGCATTCTCTGTTATGTCACATGGCTGGCAAGCTAGGCTTCATGTAAAATGTTTATTGGATGCTTGAAAAAATGATGGAGAAGGTGAAAATTATACAAAGATCCACCGACCTCTGAATCATGGTCAACTTCTATGAACCACTTGCTACAAACACATAACCAGGACCTGAACTTAGGCGAGGGGGTCTCAGTCCTGAATAAGGCTTGATGGACAACACGACAGAACCACCAGGCCCCACTTACTTTGATGCAGTATGTTAGGGCACCAAGTGTCAGAGTGAGCACCCATGGCCTTTCCACAGCTGAAGATAGAACAAGCAGCAAAAAAGCCAAAACCCCTCCTGCTCAAAAGAGCAGTATGGATTTCCTCACTGAAGCTGCTGATGTTAACGGATGGTTGTAACTGATGTTAAAATAGGAATCAGCCTCATTAGGACCTGCTGTATTAGAAGATGAATTTACAAGATGAACTGCAGAAGTGACTGCACCTCCTTCACACATCCCTCTCCAGTTCACAAATGCACTTACTATCTCAAAGTGTGGCATCTCCAGTTTACTAGGACTGAGCACAATTATTTCAAACTCTTCTCACTGGTGACAGGATGAGGGGAAATGGCCTCAAGTTGCACCAGGGTAAGTTTAGGTTGGATATCAGGAAAAACTTCTTTACAGAAAGGGTTGTTAAGCACTGGAAAAGGCTCCCCAGGGAGGTGGGTTGAGTCACCATCCCTGGAAGTGTTTAAAAACTGTTTGGATGTGGTGCTCAGGGGTTTTAGCAGAGGGTTGCTAGAGTTCGGGTAGTATGGTTAGTTTGTGGTTGGACTTGATGATCTTTAAGGTCTTTTCCAATCTGAGCAAGTCTATGATTCTAAATCTCCTTAGAATTGCTGCTTACTCTCAGGTTTTTTTTTTTTTGTTGTTTGTTTGTTTTGGGGAGATTTTGTTCTTCATCCTTTTTTTAAGGGTCTACTTAAAAACCTTGAAATAAATCTCTGGTTCGAAGTGCTGCGGCAGCAGTTTCTTCCTGGTATCCTGCATAGGTCATGCACAATTTCATTCATCAAGAGACCTTCTTCGGATGCAGCCACCTGAAAGCACTGAGTTTTACAAATTTTTTCTTGGTCATTTCAGAGGTACTTTGATGAGAAAAATATCCCTTTTGATTTGGTACTTTGCATTGGTTCTAACGCTGACTTAGAGCTGCTGCTGCGATACCTTCGTTCTCTTCTGCCTTTTTCTGCTATCAGAACTTCATTCAGAAAAATCCAATCCAAAGTTTGCTGTGACTCTTCAGAAGCTGATGCAGGAATTACAGCTGTTTATAACTTCCGAAGGCATTGGTTGCAGCACTGAATCAAGATGAGTGAAACAAAAAGGCAGATTTGATAAAGCATTGGGGAACACAGAAAGCTGATGCTGAGATGGCTCATCCTGAATTGCCAGAAGTCACACCCAGTTACGTGGTGGTACAGCAGAGAACGCCTGTCCCAGTTATGTGGCACAGCTGTGACATGGAGCAAGGGGGAAGATCTGCTTCAGAATGCAACTGAAAAGTTTTCTCTTCTGAAATGAAACACTGTTGATCATATCCATATGACTGATATATATTATATAGATAATATATATATTGATAGCATATATATGGTGATAAATATTCTACATCATTTATTTCTATTCAAATCATTCATACAAGCTTGAACACTTCAGCATGCATTATAGATGAGTATCTACTTTTGTCAGATTCAGGAAAATAAATACTCAATGCACATGTGTAAAAGACCATGAGACTAAATTTTTCCATTACTTATTTCTATTGCTTTTCTTGATTTGTCAGCATCATAGAATAGCATGAAGTTCTCTGTTCTTGTACTTGGAAGATACAGTTGTGCAACATACATCCCAAACTTGAACCTGAACACTTTAAGAATGTGCATACATGCATTCCAAATGTACTGCTTGGCACAGATGACAACATTCAAAATAAGATAGCACAGGACTGAGTTACAGGGTGACTTAAGAGATGAAAGCAGTACTATTTCTGACAAATACACGCAGTAGTACAGAAGCAAAATTTTATCTCAGGGAAATTTTCACATTTGCCCAATAGAAAAGTGGTCTAATTGGCAAGATTTTCTTCTTGGGACTCTCTGGAGCGCCTTTCTCAGCTAACTGCCCTACAATGCAACCAGATTTAAAAAACAAAAATTCCATGGAAATCAGCCCTTAAAACACAAGCCTAACCTCTGCGACACACCACACTGTCATTCAGGTGAAATGGAAATCAGTTGGTAGAAGGAAACATATTGAAACAGTTACTGCAAAATAAAACTTGATAAAAATAGAACTTTAATCTGCTCCTTTAATCACTGTATCAGAATATCACATCCATACACCAAATGTTGAAGGAGTATTTAGGACTAATGACCTCATCAGAAAGCTGTCTATCAGCGTGACCAGAACACAAGGCAACCAGTGGTTCCCTGGCACTTAAGTACAGAACAGCTCTAAAGCAGAAGCAATAACAGCATCACAGTACAAAGGAACACAGCGGCCCGAATCTGATACATGAGATTGGGAAAGACCACATTCCAATGACTCTAACAGAACTAGCAACCTAGATACCATGAAGTTAATCACTGCTTCTGGATGAGAAGCTGCACACACAGCAGAACTGTTTCTATTTATTTTTTTTTTTTAAGAAAAATGAAATGAGTGACCAATGGGAGTCAAAGGTTTCCAAGTGTTCACGTGTGCAGGAAAGTCAGCAGGATCGGCACAAAACATCAGCATTATCTATTACACAGTTCTTAAAGTGCGTTTCACCCACCTAATAAGTTACCAAACAAGTAGTAGCAGGGACTCACAACCCAGGAAAGCATTTTTAAGAGTGTCTCACACAGCAATCAGAAGTCATCCTTCCCATTTCCGACTCGTACACATTCACATTCAGGTCAAAGGCGCCGGCTGCCTACAAGTGAACTTCTCAGCTTCATCTGACCATTACAAAAACGAATGCAATTACAGCCGAGAAGCCTACAAAGATGTCTGATACCATTTGATCAGAATTAGTACAGCTTTCATCAATAGGGTCAGGTGGTAACCCCTCTCACAACAGGTCTTTCTCCCATGAGCATAAAGAAAACATGGATTTTTTTCATCAATTCAGCATTCTTATTCACATGCACATATTAGAAAATGGTCATTTTGAAACAAAGAATATTTTCCTTATGTTTCCTGGAAGACTTCTTCAGTGTTCCAAGTTGATAACATTCTGCCAATCTGTTTCCACAGCAGTCAACCATTCCACGTTTCCATTCCCTACATTATTTGCAATGCCAATGTATTTACTGCGCACATGTATTTTTGCTTAAAAATCAATTTTATTCATCACCAAGGAATTCTTTCACAGATGAATACTTAAATCATCACCCTCTGAAATAATACTTTATTTCTAATACTAGATAGAATTAATATTTCCATTAAAGTATTGAAATATTCACTATAGTAACAAGGAAGGGGAAATCTGCATGCCAGCAGTACCTGTAATGAAAAGGCTGTTTTGGAGTCAATTTGCAGGCATCGGAGGGCTGGGGGTGACACAACACCAGTAACACCTGTATGTAACACATGAAGCCAGCTGCCAGTGAGATGCAAAAGCTCCAGTAATCATAACAAAAACAGTAACTACCATCTTAAGAGCTATTGGTAGGGTCAGTAACAACGCAGCTCTTTGCTACCCACAAAAACGGCACGGGATCTATGGAAACATCTCTAAGGTTCTGCACATTGTGTCATTAGCTGGGACAGCACAGCAAACACACGGATTTGACCACCACTGCAATACAGGCACTGTGCCTCGCACAGATTTTTCCCATCTGCAGAAGAACATGGGCCAAAAGAGAACACCAGAGATTTCAGCCAAAGTAACAGTCATAAGAAACTGAAATCCAGGGGGAGGAAAAAAGCAACAAGCAAAGATTGGTGTCAGTACATCGCAGGGCAGGAAAGATTTATTGCTGGAGCAGAAGTCTGCATGTGAAGCTGATGTATGCAACAGGAGCAGAGGATATCGCATAGGACCACTTGACACCAAGATTTTTGTCAGACTAATGAACAACTGGGGAGCTGAAATTCTCAGAAATTGTCCTCTCTCTTGAAAAGCAACCGTATCAAGATGAATACACCACAGATAGAGGACAAAGTTTGGTTTTCAAAGATAGCCAAGTGTATCCCACTGCAGCTGGTCGATGCAACCCCTGTGCACGTTTGTGTACAATAGCAGTTCCGACAGCCATTGGTTGTATACTGTTCATACAGTCCTCTCTTCAAGCTCTGCCTAACAGTCAAAATCTAATTGTCTCAAAAATAAACAGTGCATAAAAATTGTAAGAACTGCTACTACTTCTCTCTCAAAATTCTGAAAGTGACAAAAAATGAGTTTAAAACGTGGGCAGTTAAGAAGCAAAATGTCAGAATGAAGACATACCTGAGCAGACGTTTGAGAGCACACCAGCCAAGACCACTGAGCAGGTTTTCAAGTAGAAAAAAGTTCTACTGTAAGTGTAAAGTCGTATTTGCTACACTGTTTTCAAAAATTGATTTCTTCAGTCTAGAGAGGACCCACAGTACAGAAAATAGTCTACCATCAAGGGGGGGGGGGGGTGATGTACACATTTCACTAAATCCAACAGGAAAAAAATAGAATGAATGCTCAGCATACGGATCAACAGAACACAAATGAGATTCAATGGGGAAAAATTTTTTAAAAAGCCACACCTGTCAAGGCTGGGTGGTTCCTGTAAAGCTGGAGCTGTGTACTAATGGATTTGAAAAGCTGCGTGCTGGGTTTAAGCTACAACCTGCAGCTCCTCCCTGCTCTCTGATGGCTGGCACACAGAAAAGGAATGGAACAGAACGGCGTGTATTCGCAAAGCCAGGAGATTACGGGTGGAAATTTCCAGATTGTCCAGAGAACACAAAAGGAGCTGAGAGCATGTTTCTATCACAAAGGCTCAAATCCTTACATGAACCAATTAACACTTAAAATCCGAGTATGCTGGAGTCGTAACTTACCACGTCACACTTGAACCATTTGCTTATGGAGTGAGGGGAAGCAAGATCCCTGAGGCTGCAAAACTGGTAGTCATCTCTTATCCAGAAGTCATGAAAATAGCAATTAGATTTCGCCACATCCAAGAGATTCATGATTCTATTGCTTCTCTAATACATAATTATGGCTACGTAAGAGTAACGTTTAGCAATTCAAATGCTGATTTAATTAATAATTCCTCAACAGACCTATTGTAGATTTAAACACATCAGGGCACACGACAGGTAAATGGCTGATTTCAGTGCCAGGCATAAGTACAAAGTAACAATTTTAACAACCTAGGAGCAAGAAATATTTGCACCAAAAGGCCCTCGGGTAGTTGAACTAGACAACACCTGGGAAAGAAAACAACACACTGTTCTATTGCTACAATTGAAGCCAAAGTGATCACTAAGCGTATCAAAGGTCTTGCTTTGTGCCTGTAAGGATGTGTAATTGTCAAGAAGTCATAGGGAAAAAAATTCCCTCAAAAAACCTGGAGACTTTAGGGCTTCAGAAATAACAACAGGCCTAGAATCTCAAGTTTTAAATATTTAGTTGAAGGACAGGCTGCAGGGCAGGTTACTGCTGTTTGTAGCTACCTGAAAAAGAAACAGCGTTCAGATGTGTTTGTACTACACAGCAACACATTACAACAAATAAGTTAAATTACAGTGTTTGCCATTACCACATCAGACGCTAGCTAGCCTTGTATCCTCTTTACTCAGAACACAGGTTAGGAAAACTACAGAGTTCCACAGAGTAGAAAGAGGTGAACAGTCAAACTTGGAAACCACTATCATTTTCCTGATGAAGCAATTGTTACTTCTAACCTGGGACTCGAGGAATCTTCCTACCAGACACACTGGCCAGTCTATCTGTACTGCCTTGCACTATCAGCACGTGGAGCAGTCCTAATCCAAATTTGCCTCAGTGAGCGTCAGGCCACAGCTCAAGTTATATTGGCTTTAGTTTGAGTAACCACTTAAAAACATTCTTTGTTCTAATTTAGTCAGATAACCGATATGAGCTTTGATTTTAAAATGTGGAAAGAAATATATGAATCGTGGCTTGTGCAGGGGGAGGAGATGAGCACAAAAGGAGTTTGTCACCCTGCCCGGCTCAGCTACACAGATGCCAACAGCGCTCCTGGAGCCCATTGGGTGTCCAACCTCCTGACACAGGAAGGCTGTGGGTATCGTCTGTCTCTGTTCCACATTAACATCTGATGACAGGGTTTGGAGAGCGCCTTTAATGAGCAGCTGTGCAGGGAGGAGTGATTTTGCATTCTGACTTAATCTTGGCTGACAAAGAATGCCTCCGCTCTACCTCAATTTGCTGCAACTCCTCGCTCCGCAACGGAGTGAGGGCATCCTATGCCTTAAGTGCAGGTAGGAACAGAACCATTGACAGAGGCAGTTTAACTGAATTATTTTTTGCAGACCCAAAAATAAAACCAATCTGTTATTATGAACCTTTATTAAGCGGCTCACGTTTCAGTATAAATCACACTAAAAAGATTTTTAAAAAAGATATTTACACTACAGTGCTGACACATTTAAAATGAAAAAATTGGTATAAATAAGCTCTATGGAAAAGCCTGGAATTGTCAAAAAGAATTCTGGCTCATCTTACAAAAAATATATATGTTAAATGTCAGCTCTACTCTAAAACCTACAACTCAAAATTATTTAAAGACTTCTTTATGTTAACCTGCAGTGTTTACAGTGCATCTGGCCCTAAGTGCTTTGATACTTCACAGTTATGGACAGGCACTGAGGAATGTTACAAAGCTACATAACTATCTTCTGTAACAGATGCGAAGGCAAGTCACAAACTTGCCTCACAGAATTTATGAATCTTTACATTATTACATCATTAAGTTTAAAAAGGAATTTAAAACAATATATACAAATTTAGCACAAAAAATCATCCTCTCTTTGTCCATGCAGTTTTGGATATGAACTATGTTGTCTTGTATCATCCGGATGTACGTGACTGCCGGGGCACAACTTGCCTTGTAAGTCCTTGCTGCCAGGTTCAAATTTGGAATCACTTTCCAACTTAAACGCCGTCAATTCAACCTGATCCAACCTAGTCTGAAGATTCTGGCCCCTGCTGTCATGGGGTGCCACGGTCTTTTCAGCAAGATCAACATTCATGGGTTCTTCTTTTATTCGGTGAGATGCAATAGGTTCGTGTTTTATCGGCATAAATTCCTGCTGCAGAACGTCTGAAAGTTTGGCGTCTTCGGAGGTATTTTTGCTTATTGTACAAATCCTGCTGTCAGTCTGAAGTCCCATAACCGAAGACTTGGGGTCTGCAGAGGTCCCTGCTTCGAGAGTGCTTGCATTTTGAGAAGCTTCTTCTTCTGAATGATACAGCTTGAGCCGGATGTGCCATGCCAAGCTGCACACCGCTGAAACTGTTTTGAACTGGTGCACAACATTCCTCGGGATAAAATAGATGTCATTATCAAATAACTGAATTCTGGCATATCGAATGCCTTCCCTTCGCAGCTGATTCAGTTTTGCATCATCAACCCACTGGACACACTGGAGGGAAAAGAAAAGGAAAAATAAGGGTGAAAACTTTGAGGACTTGCAGAGGATGATTAATTAATGGTTCATAGTGTGCTTACCTGTGAGAGTGGAGGCTCATGCAAGTCCAACTGCATGCGCTGAACTACCTCTAAGAAGTCCTCAGCATGAAAACAAATTACATCTTTGGTTATACGAGGCTGCTCAGACCTACAGGAAGGCAAGAATTGCACGGTCAGAGGCTGAAACTAACATGGTAAAGAGAATAATACAGGAAATCTGCAAAGGATAAAGGAAATCATGTATACATAAACTCAGCAATTCTAACATAGACCACATTTCAGAGAATAAAAGCTGACTAAGTGGCTAGTCCTCAATCATGAGTTCAAGGAGGCCGATTAAATGAATTATCTTAGTTTTTCATTTTTTAAACAAGTGCTAGTATAAGAAGCAATGAAAAGTCAAAGCTCCATACTTTTACTGACCTCCATGTGCCTCGCAAAGACAGGTGGCACAGATATGTCAGGCTTACTCTGCCAACACTTTTTAGTGTGGTACTCCCATCAGGTACCTCAAAGCACACCATAACTCTAGTGAGACTGCTGCAAGCACTGCTCAGTATCTCAGCCTCACAGACCCTGTTCTGACTTGAGAATAAAGCTGGTTCTAATTCATCTGCCACAACGCCAGTGAGCGGCAAGTACCAGCATCCTTCACAGTATCCCCTGAAAACAAACTGGTGCTTGTTCTAACTAGACAGCTACAGAGGAGCAAGATCTGAGTTATGGCTTCCCTGAGTATTCAAACTGTTACAGGAATTCACCTCTTGTTCCACAGCACCTCTCTGAAAGAAACACCATTTATATAACAATGTCTCCAAAGGAATTATCTTGAATTAGTTAACAAATGCCATGACAATTACAATCCTTACCACTTCTCAATCAAAAAATAAAATTCAGTTCTTCTACATAAGCACATAAAACTAAGCTTTGCATGTGGTTTTGAGGGATTTATTTCCCTCCCCCTCTTCCCCCCCAAAAAAAAGGTTTTAAGAAACATCTGTTGATGAGATGCACTTTGCATCTGGCTGCCATGCAGGGACAGCACAGAGACCACATGTCCCTGGGGAGCTGGGTGCCCTCCTCCTCCCAGCAGAGCCACGAGTGGGATCTGCTCCCTAAGGCAGAACAGATCCATGCATTTCTGAGCGCACCACACAGATTGTTGACCATGTTTTCAAAGCACAAGAAGATAATTATTCATGGTTTTTGCATACGTATGGTATTGGTTTTGTCCTAAGAAGAAGGCAGTGATGCAAAGTTTGAGCTTTTTAAACTGAAGAGATGCATTCATTTGATTCAGGTCACCTCAACAAAGAAAAAAAACTAAGCTGTTTTCAGATAAAAAAAAGGCCTGGTTTAACTACTGGGAAATTTTTACATCACATATTTTACTCCCAATTTTCTGAAGATAGAAACATCTCAATCCATTTGTTTCTATATCCTCCATTTCTATATCTTCACGAAGAAGTTTTCAGCACTGAAAGCAAAAAGCTTTGAACAGCATGAAAACACCTGCTGTATGAATCTACCTTTTATAAGTCAGTTATGCAGGTACATTTTTATGTTTTAAAGGAAGACATGCATCTGCATTTGGAGTTAATGTCATTTGTAAATTAAGTGAACTCTTAACTCAGATGTACATACAGAGAATATTCACGTACTAAAAAGGATTTCAGCCCAAAGCCAAGTTCTCACAGCAGTGTTTACTCAGTGTTTTAAGCATTATGTCAGAACACAGGACAGTGAGTGTTTTTTTTAATCATTACTTTTCTCCCTACCTATATACATAAACAACAAAATGCATTATCAACTCTGTACTGCAATCATACCACAAAACATGGCATTCTTCCTGTAAACACAGAAAATGGCCAGGGAATTTTTAATTCTGCATTTGCAAACATGATTATTAGCATAACAACTCTAATATTCTATTTTGTACAATCTGAAGCAAGTGAAATGCTCAGGAAACAGTTCACTTAGATGTTGAAAGAGATTTTCAATCCAAACTATGAGATGCCCTGACCACAGTCAGCTACCACACTACTACTTCCATAGTTAGACTAGGAGCACAAGGGATTGTAAAGCTTCCTGCTTAAATCTTTTAAAAATATCCAAGTAGGCCAGAGATGTAATTACCACTTTTATCACTTGAGCAGTAACAACAGTTTTACAGTCCTAATGATTTGCAGGAGAAAACGATGTTGCTGCCCCATAGAGAAAGAAAAAATTTTCAATCTCCTAACAGCACAATCCCTTCATAAAGTTGATAAGGATATATTATGTTTATTTTGCTTCTCCAAGTTGGCAAGCACAGTCACAAATAAAATTCTTCAAGGTAAGGTAAGCTGTCCATATAAACATTCAGGTTTAGGTATAGAAGAGTCCCTTAAATACTAACATAGATACATTTTGCCCAAGAAGAACCCAACCAAAACAAGCCTGCCACCCTTACTAGTTCTCTGCTCATAAAGCATGATTCTTCTTCAGTACCCTCTGACCACAAAACCCAAGATTAGCATCACAACCACAGTCAGCACTTCCCAAACAATTCAGCAGCTGAGGAAAGCAATTTCTTATGTTTTAAGTGCTCTTCTACGCAGGTTCCCCTACAAGCACCAAGAAGCTATCTTTCCCTGCTCAATTCAGTCTTACACTAAATACAAACTAACCACTCAGTTCAGCAAGTCTAAGAACTACTTTATTTTCTCCTCACGAGAAAGAAAATATTTTAATATATGGTATCTCCTTGTTACAACGTGCGTTATTTCCACTGTGCCCTCATCACTCCTGGCATAGCTCCAAGTTTTACTTTTGTTGTCAAATACAGTTTTCAAAATTTCCACACACATTGTTTTGTTTAGTATAAAACCCCTCACAGTTTAAGAGCCATGGTAAAGATAATAGCTGAAATGATTTTAGTTTGTTGCATTAATGATGTCTCATTATACAAAAGAAACTAAACAGGGCTTATAAGTACAGCATGGTACCTTTTCAAAACTGTACCGACAGACAGAAAGGGAAAGAAGTTATCACAGAGGTCAAATCTAGCTTGAAATAAACCATTTTTATTCCATCAACTGTGTTATATTTTTCTCTCCTCTATAGAGAATCATAGAATCACCAAGGTTGGAAAAGACCTCAAAGATCATCCAGTCCAACCATCCACCGATCACCAATATTTCCCACTAACCCATGGCCCCCAGTGCCACATCTAAACGTTTCTCAAACACCTCCAGGGATGGTGACTCCACCACTTCCCTGGGCAGTCTGTGCCACTGCCTCACCACTCTGTCAGAGAAGAGGAATTTCCTAATATCCAACCTGAATCTTCCCTGGTACAACTTGAGGCCATTCCCTCTTGTCCCATTGATAGTTATGTGGGAGAAGTGGCTGACCCCCACCTCACCACAATCTCCTTTCAGGCAGTTGCAGAGAGTGATAAGGACACACCCTGAGCCTCCTGCAGACCTAACAATCCCAGTTCCCTCAGTCACTTCTGACAAGACCCATGCTGCAGACCCCTCATTCCTTTGTTGCGCTCCACCTCCAGGGCCTCAATTTCATTCATGCAGTGAGAGGCAATTTATTACATATATCAATTCCAATTTTTTCCCTGCATTAAAAGATGCATTTTCAGTCTCTATGCTGAAGTGAAATGCTGATTCTTTCTTTTCTTCTTCTCCCTTAGGCAGAACTACCAAACAAACTTCAGCCTATCACCAGATCACTTTTCAATTTACACATAAGTAAGTTTAAAAGGAATTTCAATGAGGTTGAATAGATTCTCTTTTCTACAAGCTCCAACCTAGAAGACAAGATGGTGGTTTCATTCTGAAAAGCATAAAAGGTGGGAAAACTTACTTGAAGAATATAAATGAAAATGTAATGATATTCAGGAGGGGATGATCTTATAGAGGGACAGGGAAAGCACAGGAAGTTCCCGGGGAAGTTTAAATCAAATTAAACTCTCCCCAGTTTCTAGGGGCAAGTTTGTTTTCTCACATTTTCCTTGATAAAGCTTTGATAATGCTCTCTCCCCCCTTCCCTCATACACACCTCCCTCAGATTTACACAGTTGCTCAACTCTTGCTCTACCACCACTCAATCTTAATTCACTCCAACTTCTTGCAACCAGAACAAGCTGGGATTTTGAAGCTCCAGCTGTCATGAACCTGATGAGGAAGTAAACCATAAAATCTCAGAGCCAGAAATAAGAACACGTTAACTTCTGAGCAATCTAGTTCTTTCCCAGTGGCAATTATTTCCTATCTCAATTAACTCTTGCACTGTAACATATATTTGCATTATCTGATCCAAAGGGAATTCTGGGCAGGAAGATAGAAAGAGCAAAAGGTGATTCTATTTAAGTATACAAAGGTAATCTCCAAAACTAAGGTCATTCCCCCAAAACAAAGTCAGAAGTTCCTGAAACAATTATTCTTTGTTTTGGGCGACAGAGCCCACGTGCTTTTGGGGTTTCTTTATTCAGTCAAAATGTAAATAGCTTCTAACGAGATAACTTCATTTCCTGAATCACACGTGGCAATTTCAGAGAGACACTCAAGACCATCACACAGACTCCAAGAAGATTCTTCTTATGCAATCTACCATTAATAACAGAGTTACAGCAGCCATGACTTTAAAGCAAGAACAAAAGTTTTGCTCATTTCCAGACAACACAAAATTGCCAAAACACCTTCACCTCTGAAGCAGAAATTCAGCTCAACGTGCATGTTATTTAAACTAAAACAAAGTGTGAAGTATTTTTTACATCCAACATCAACTTGATTACAGCAATTCAGTGATAGCTACCAAACTGCTACTTCAAGGCACCTTTCCAGTTTCAGCCACACTGCAAGCTGTATGCAATCTTTTAAAGGGCAGACAAGCATAGCTGATGCAAAGAGAGAGAAAAAAATCCAGTTATCTTCAAAGTATTATTTAAATACCTCTAATGCTAGATTAGCCTATTCAGTGCTCTGTCTTCTGATAATAGATGGAAATTGAGGTAAATATTTTCCAGATGCCTAGCTGAGTAAGTCAGTCAATACATACCACTCTCCACAGTGCACAGCCTTCAACACTCCCACAGCAGCTGTAGTCTGTCTTTCAAAACCTTGTCCTATGTGATCTGCATGGGCTCGTGTCCGGTCTTCAAATAGCATTTCACGTGGTTCACTGGTTCGAGGTAGGTACTGCAAGTTTTTTATTTCATTGGTAGTTCTGTAGAAGAAAAATAGTATTGGTGATAAATTTCCCTTAATTATCTAATTTCTACCCATAGCCAACAGCATTTTAAGATTATACAGTCAAATGAGAAAGACAAAACCCTTACAGCAAACAAAATACATAGTGAGCTAAGCAAAAATCAGAATACTGATGCAAATAAAAAAATTAGTCAGGTTCCTAAGTACATTAAAAGGCCCTGATGACTCAGCCTCTCTCATCTACACACCCTAACAAAGCGCCCACGAGTTTCATATTTAAGGTTAAGCCTGGGCCTTCAAGCTTACCTGAGCCATGCTATAAGAGCATTCATCTTCTACTCAGCTAACAATGTGTGCAACAGTTTGATAAACACCGCAACTGTTCCTCAAGCAGTTTTTACCATTTGTCTTTCCACTGGACAGTTAGAAAACACGCATGCATATTTAATTCCACACTACAAAACTAGGAACAAGCAGCAGAAAGATTATTTCTTCAGAGTTTAATGAACATGGATGCCACAACACAGAGGTGAACAGAGACTCAAGACCTTTTCCTGTATCCAGCTTGAGTCTGTGCTGCGTGCCACAAAACATTTTTTCAAGAGCTACTTAGAATGCCAGGTTGAAAGTGACATCTAGAAAGCATGTGGTCTACCTTCCCATGCACAACTACAGCAGGTTGCTCAGGGCTGTCACCAGTCAAGTTCTGAGCAGTGTGAAGGCAGCGACTGCACAAGCTCTGGAGAACCTCTTCCAGGGTTCAACTGCCCGTACAGTAAAGGGGTTTGGTTCTGTTACTCTTATTTTAAATGAAATTTCTTGTAACGCAGCTTGTGCCCGTTCCCTCATAACATCACCAGGCACTGCTAAAAAAGTGCGATTCTCCTTTTTTTTTCCCCCTCCTATCAAATGCTTTTACAACACTGCTGTGATCCCAGCTGAGCCTTCCCTTCAAAAGGCTAGATCCCAGCTCTTCCAGCAACCAACCTGCATATCACCAGACCCGCTCCAGTATGCCCAGGTCTGCCTTGGGCTGGTGAGCCCAGAGAAGGGTACAACACTCCAGATGTGACACCAGTAAGAGAGAAGAATCCATCAGCATGCTGACAGTGCTCTTCATAATCCCATCCAAACAGCTGCTGACCTGCTTTGTTACAAAGGCACAGTGACAGCTTACAGTCAATGCAGCTGTTCATGAAGACTGGCAAGTATTCGTCTATCAGGCTGCTTTTCAGCCAATCAGTCTCCAGCCTGAACTAATGCACACTTCCTCATAGGTGCAAGATCCCAAACTTCCCTCTGCTGACCTCATAAGACCTAACCTGTCAAGGTCCCTCTGGCTTAGCAGCACAACCCTCTCATGCATCAATCACTCCTTCCAATTCTATACTGTCTGCAGACTTGCTGATGGTGTATACTGTCCCATCACATTGAACAGACCACTCTCCAACTAGACTTTGAACTGCTGATTACAACCCTTTGAGCACAGAAATTAAGCCAGTTCTTGATTCATTTCATTCTTCATCTGTCTAGCTTTTCCTCCATTAATTTGAGTGTTAGGAAGTTAGGGCAGACAGGTGCCCAATCTTCCTAAAGCCAAGATAAACAACAACCCTAGCATCACCCTCATCCATTACGCCCATCATTTAGTTGTAGATTAGAATGGATTAACAGAATAAATGGAGTTGGAAGGGACCTATAAGAATCAAGTCTAAAATTCAAACCCCTGTGTCTGAGAGCACAGTTCAAATGCTTCCTGATCTCTGGCAATTTGATACTATGACCCCAGTCCTACAGAGCCCATGCCAGTGCCTGACCACCTTCCTGTGAAGAACCTTTTCCTACTCTCCAGCTTGACCCTCCTTTGACACAGCACCATGCCACTCCCTTGGCTTCTTACCGGTATCTCCAAAGAGATCAGCACCTGCCTCTCTGCTCCCTGTCATTAGAAAGACCATCAGGCTGATAAGGCATGATTTCCCATTTATCAACTGATGCTAGTACACCCAGTATCTATTATCTCTCATGTTTCAAAGTCTCAGGGTCAAGGCAAGGTTGACTGGCCTGTAGCTCACCAGTCCAGCTTCTTGCCCTTCTGAAAGATTAGAGTGATATCTGCTTTCTCCCAGTTCTCAAGAACATTGGCCAATTGCCATGACCTTTCAAAGACAATCAAGAGCTGCCTTGCAATATGACCAACTCCCACAGCACTTCTAGGTGCATCTTGCCATGCTCCAGGAGCTTCTGCATTGTCTCATTTGTTTAAAACATTCCTTAATGCAATCCATATCCACTGAAGGCAAACAGTCCTCATTCCAGCCCTCCAATTGTCTTCTAAACCTGGAGACTAATCTTACCAGTAAAGAGCAGCAACAAAGGAAGCAGTAACTTGTCCTTTGTTTCTCTGTGACCTTTGCCCCATTCAGCAGATTACTTAAGTTTTCCCTAGTATTTCTCCTGCTGCACATATACCTACAGAAGTCCCTCTTGTTGCCCTTCACATTCTTTACACCTTACCAAATTAATCTGCAGATACACAGACTTCATCTGTATCCCCTTCACAGTCACTCCTGAGGCATGTGACCCTGCGTCCATTTCTTGTTTGCTTCCTTTATAAACCTGAATCCTGAAGAAGAGTGCTCCAAAGCACCATATAATTTTCAATTTCTGCAGCAGACATCCTCACTCTTAAGCTAGTGCTTATACCCAGTATTACAAGAAAACTTAAAAACAGCATTTAAGGCTGGACATGTCATCTTTCAGATGAGAGAGAAGCCTCTGCCCTTTGAGGTCTTTAAAGATCCAATCACACTTAAGAAGAGGAATGTCAACACCGGTCTCCAGAGGCATGTATCAATAGTTGTATGCCTATTTACATTTCCCTGCTGTTTTCACCTCACTATATTGTAAATTCACCGCATGAGGAAAATGAGGAATATTCAGATGGTAACCTCAAATTCTTCTTAAAGCTCCTGAGAGAACCAGCAGCGCGCTTGGCCAGACAGCAAACAATAAAAATATAGAAAACAAAAAACAAAAAACAAACAAAAAAAAACCCACTATCACCAATCAAAACAACTCTTGTAAAGCAAAGCAACTTATTATATCTTCTGAGACGAACACTTTCAACAATTTACATTAAGATTACATATAAGCCAGCAAAATGTTAGAGGTAAAAGGAATTTTCAAAGAATGAATACTAACCAAACACTTATCAAGCAAAATACATCAACATACCTCTTCCTTTTGAAAGGTGACTTTGGCATGTCAGCCACGGGGATCATCTGCTCTCCTGGACGTACCCACATAATGGGACCATCATCACTGTCTTTACGACTCTCTAATTTTAAACTAGAAAGCGTTCCCCATGGCAGCGTACACTATTGGGAAATACAAGGCACAATTTTGAATTAAATATATATACATATATATTTAAAGTAGTCTTTATCTGTCACAGTGAACATGTTTATTAAGCAACTCAATTATCTAAGTGAACATCATAGCACAATCACTTGATGTTACATGACCTGAGCATTGTTCCCCTTCACCCACCCAATTCCCTTCTGTCCTTACTTTTAAGAAAGGTGATTCTTCCAACATATCAAGGAATTCAGGGAAGTAATCCCCCACTTCCTCATCAACTGCTCCAACCAGGCTGATCTGTCTCATTGGGCCAGCTCTATACGTACCATGAGAGTATGTTCTTTTTACCTATAAGTAGAATATGACAGTTACACTAAGGTCACTATCACTCCAAGTCCGCATCCAATAAACACCTTTAATCTGTGTTTACCTTTTCTGATTGATATCAAGTCCTACATAAATCCTCATTATACTTAATATTATTAAGAATTCAATTACTACAAAGTCTGCAAAGACAGAAGCACCCATTAAAGATGTATGACAATTGTACTTCATATAATTCAAGTCTGAATGCAAGATTGAGTGAAAGTTGTCTTTCAAGCAAATTATATTCTGAAAGCAGTAACCATGAAAGACCATTCAAGCGCAATCTAACCAGTTAAGTAATAAATAAACGTTCTTACCTTGACTATCTGCATACTTAAGTCTAACCAAATTTTTACCTTTTCTGTAAGTTATGTAACATCCTGAGTTACAGATCATTACGTTCTGAATAGTTCCTCTGCTAACCATTCTCTCCAATACAGCCCTGCTAACCATTCTCTCCAATACAGCCACTCTGTGAGTCCATTAACTGGACTAACTCCACAGTGAAGTGAAGGCCCACCAAAGGGCTAGTACAGGAAAAGTGAGAATGACAACTACTCATTTATTTTTCCTGTGCTAAGACTTCTTCTGCTCTCCTCCCACTTTAAAGGCCACAGCATTCACCTCTCACAAAAAAAAAAAAAAAAAAGCTTTTTAAAACTCAAACAGAAACACAGCATTAAGGTTGTTCTGTTTTTAAGTAATCTTATCTGTCTTATTACATGAATAAAATACTTAAACACAAGACTGATCAGGATCACTTCCCCTTCTGGTTTCCTATTTAACAGGCTAAACAACACAGCAGTATTATCAGATGAAATATGACCAAGATCAAAACAGAGGGAAGAGCAGATGGATTACTGCACAAACAAGTACAGCATTTCTCTTGCACTGCATCTCTACACATTCTGCATCCAAAGCAAGGAAACAAAAAAGTGCAGGGAAAACAATGAAGCACAGCTTAATTATGGTCCTCACCCAAAACAGACTATTGAAATTCCCATTAACTACGGCAGGGCAAAGGATAATTAGCAGCAACTCTAGAAAAGACTAAGCATACAACACAGAACAATACTGTGCCCTCCTTAGAAGCTACACTGATGTAACAAGATGCCTTTCAGAAATTGAGAGCCAAACCCTCTTCCAATCAACTCAGTCACACACACCCCGGCCACAGAGGACTGACAAACAGTACGACTACAGAATGTCTAGTTAGTGTGATGGAAAACCATGACAGCCGTATTGAGAAAAGCAGCATTCCCTAAATCCTTAATTATACATTCCTGCAGCTCTCTTGCACTGACACTGCTGATTTTGTTACAAAACAACAGCAAATACTCATTTCTGTTGAATCTCCATCAGTCAGTCCTCAGCTGTCTGCAGTGGCACTAAGTGGCAGGAGCTCATGGAACGAAGGCACTTGGATAGGTAAGGCATACACACTTCATTTATGGCTTACTGGACAGATCCATTCTGCACCACCCAAACAACACCTTCTGAAGGTACAGCCAGACATAAATGTATCAGTCACAGTTACAAACCTAATATGCAAGTGGATGGGTCTTCCACTGGTATAAGTAACTTAGCATTCTTACATTCTGCCACTCTAGGTCAAGACATTGAGCTGGTACTTGCATTAACATCCTTGAATTTTATTTATTTTTATCTTAAGAAAGAGATTCAAATAAGAGGTAGGCCATAACAATGAATGCCTGGCCAGAAAGAACACAAAGTCTGCCAAAGGAGGCAGAAGCTGGCAGTGAGCACTGTCTTCTGAAGTAGCTCTAGCTCTTCACTCTCTTCCACTACATCTTCCTGCAGCAGCACACACGCTCTGTGGTTCAGAGCTACAAGTAAGCACACAATGACTTTCAGCTGCTCTTGAGAATCTGCTATCTCATCTCCCTCACATGACTGGATTAGAACAGAAAAGTTCATATGGAGGGGACCTTTGAAGACCATTTAGCCCAACTGCAGGACTACAGCATCCTGAACTCTAGACTAAGGGCATGGGCTGAGTACTCTGAAGGTAACTGGTCTGACTATTAAAGAAGGCATTGAGAACCTCAACCTTAGTGGTAACGTCCCTTGTCACATCCAATAAGTAATGGAGATTCTCCTTGGCCCTCCTCTTGTTGTTAATGCATTTGTAAAAACATTTTCAATTATTTTTAACAGTGGTAGCCAGATAAGTCTTTGTTGGGCTTCTGGAACAGATTGCCCAAGGAGGTTGTGGATGCCCCCATCCCCAGAGGCATTCAAGGCCAGGCTGGATGCGGCTCCAGGCAGCCTGGTCTGGTGGTTGGTGACCCTGCACATAGCAGGGAGTTGAAACTAGATGATCTTCGAGGTCCTTTTCAACCCAGGCCATCCTATGATTCATTCTATGATTCTGTTTTTCTAATATCCCTTCTGCATATCCTAGCAACATTTCTGTACTCTTCGTGAGTTGGCTATCCTTTCTTCCAAGTACGGTAAACACTTTTTTCCACTAGAGTCTCAGCCCTAAAGATCCTTTCAAGAGCCCTTGGGCTTCTCCCCATGATTTCACTGCTGCCAATTGCCAGAAGTGGGTAATAACCAGAGGGCCATGCCAGACCAGGGAGCTTCCTAGTAATGTCCCTAACCCAGGCCCCAGGGAGACAGCAGACTTCCCTGTGGGTCTGGTTAGCTTATTTGGCCCTTCGTTCCCTTCAGAGGGAGCCATGAGTGACAATCACCCTTCTTTTCTTCTCATACACTGGCAGTCTTGAAACATGGACATGGCTGACAAGCCCCAGACAATTCTCTGGGTGGTTCTTCAACATCCTCACTGAGTTGTCCTCCACATTGCAGAGCCTCATACCTACTGTTGAAGGGCACCTGGGAAGGCAAGGCAGGCAGGGAGAGGGTTTACGTGCCACCCCCAAGCAGGGACTTGTTTCTACTCCTCCCCATCTCTCAAGTCCCCTCCTCCTGTCTGATGACAAGAGAGTAGGAAATCCACCAATACTTGCAGAGCATCCCCCAGTGCTTTTCTTGCAGGAATAGCAGGGAGCAGCTCCACTCGTTATCTCTTTCTCACTCCATGATGCTCCCTAATCCTTCTATCTCCTCCTTTAGCCGTGCCACCAGACAGAGATGATCATCCACCTCCTCACACCACACACAGGTATGCCTCTTCCTGAACAGAAGTTTCAGGAGATGCATCCCAGCATTTTTGTTACAGTACAGTTCCACCAGTGTCCTTCTGTGACTGCAGTCAATACTATCACTTCATGTACTTCATTCACATCATAGCTGAAATCCTCAAATAACCAAGGTCAGGAAGTCCAACTATTTAGAAGCAAGATGACCTAATATTCTGTATTCCACTGACACAAAAAACAGTGCAGCAGTTGACAAGGAATTCCAACCTTCACATACAACAATCTTGCCAAGGCAAAGTAGCTATTACACACCTCTAACTCAAGAAGACCTCTGACAACATTCAGTCCCAGATTCTCTCCAGGTTTCCAATACATACCTTGACGGTTTTATTTACTTTGTTTTTCCCTCAATACAAAATATCCCAGTGAAAACAAGCAACATACAACTCTTTTGGTATCTGCTGGTAACACTGTTTTCAAGCAATCTTGAAAGGTAACTTTTACATGCAAAACAAATAATGCAGGCTTCTGATGTCATTCATATGAACTGATTCTCTGTTCAACACCATTTAATAAAATGAGAACAGTTCTGCTTTGAAGACAATAGGCTGCCACCATCCATCAAAGAAGTCTCTTGCAGAATCTTACACGTTATGAAATAAACAATGGTACAACACGTGTTTTAACAAGCTAAAAATTCTATTTTGTCATCATCTAAAAGGAAAAAAAAAAAAACCATTTTTTTGGGGAAAACCTAACAGCAAGCATCTACTAATAATCTTTCCAGCTTTAACCAATCAAACATTCAGAAAGCTTAAAAGCAAGGTGAATTCTACCTAAAGTGAAATTCTACTGAAAGCTGAAACAACTGATGAGATGCATATAACGTATAATATAAAGAATTCCTCTGACCACTGAAGGCAAACACCACAATATATGAAAACAGACAAATCTTTAATGAAAAGAAAATGAAATAGCATGCAAACACTTCAGATTTTCATGGAAGAAAAATGTTTTCAACAAGTCCTCTCAAGAAGAAGAACAGACAAAAAGTATGTTCAAGGAAGCAGGATTTGACAAATCAAAAGGAGTGAACATCAGGAAAGTCTCTCCAAAGATAAACCTGCAAGAGCTAAAAGAGAAGGATGGGAAAGAAAAATAAAGATTCCCAGAACTGTCAGAAAAAAAGGATGACCACTGACCTGAAAAGTGACTACGTGAACATCAGAGTCATCACCACTGCATTCTTTCCTGTAGCACACTCACTGTTCTTCACACTACCCAAACACCCAGCATCTATTCCAATTAACACAGGAACATGGAATATGAGACTTCTGAAGGTGCAAGGGGTCAAGTTACATCTTTGAAGCAGTAAATTGCTTGCTGTCACAGAATGAGATTGACTGTGTAGTCCTGCACTTGTCCCTCTGGCACCATAAACTAAAATCATTTGCTGACTTAACAATAAAACCGATCATGTGGGAGCAGACAAAGTTTTCAGCTGGATTAACAACCAACAAATTGGCTCACCAAGAGCTTTGAGAAACGCCACAACTTGGCACAAGGACACACAACTGGAAGTAAGAACAAAGACATCCTCTTTTAGCAGGAAGAGGTGCTGGATTGGCTCTGACAACTTGTACAACCACACTTCAAATGGTGCAAAACATACAATGCTTATCCCAGATCAGATGGGCTTCAGGATGATCATCCTCACCTCCTCTGGAGTAACAAAACAGGTAGCCAACAGAGAAAGCAAGCTGCAGCAATTCAGTGAGAACTCAAAACACACTCTTCAAGCTGTAAGATAAACACACAACCTTATACAAATGGTGGTGAGAGAAGCAAGGTACAAACGCTTATCCTAGATGCACCTGGGAGAGGGGGGAGGGGGGAATAAGCTAAGTGTTTCAGCCTAACAAATAAAATGGAAAAGACTAAAAGTATGGATATGTCAAAGAACAATCAAGTCAAACAAAAACAAACCTTCCTTTCAACGACAGCATAGGCATTTTCAAAGAACAGAAACAGAATCTAGTAACTGCAAACAGTGGAACCATTTAATCACATGAATATCAATACAAAAGGCCCTGCACTGTGATACTAGGCAAGGATCTTTCCTTTGAACAGTGTACGCTTAACAAAACGTGCAGGTAACACAAAGCTCCAAGCCTGCTACAGGAAAGGTTCGAAACAACATCTTTGACAGGGATCTAAATGCACAGGATGTAATTCAATTTGAATGAAAACAAAGAACTATACTCAGCTGTATCTACACATAATTGATTGCACATAAAAATGAAAAGAGGAGTGACTCACTTTGCAAGAGCTGCTGCGAAAACAGAACATAAATTGCTCTGAAAGGCAGGAGTAAATAACAAAGACCAATCATTTGTGAGCCACTAGAAGCAATCCTCTCATACTCTTTTACAACAGCAACATATGAGACAGACACTGTTTTTTGTTCTTTTTTTAAAATTCAACACCAAAAAGAAGGATTGACTGAAGAGAGTGTAAAGAGGGCTTAGCAAGAGTATCAGTTAAGGATATAAGGTGTCAAACTTGGAAAACACTAAAAGAGAGGCATGTGGTGCTTGTCTTGTCAGCCACTGATAAGAATAAAAGGACTAGAGGGAGGATTAAGGTAAGAGGACAAACAAGAAAAGGAGATTGTTCACCAAATTCCCTTGGGAAGCCTGGAGTCACCTAGAGATCTCAGCAAGTACATCAGATAAGGACTTGTAAGATAAGGCTTCAAACACAGTCAAGTCTTGCCTTGAAGCATAGGAACTGTTCTGTATTGCTCAGGATTTCTTCTACCCGCACAAATAATGCTTTCTCTCCAACCAGGCTGAAGAGCAGGAAGAAAAATCAAGCCAGTAAGCATTGCCACAATTGAACATGAAGTTTGAGCTCTGAGATTTTAGCAGGACACAAAGTCTGCACCTGCCTAACAAGGACACAGTCACAGCTTCAAAATGTTAAGTAATTTGCCTCAACAGCACTAATAAGCTAATCTCAAGTGACACAAGCTCCAAGCAGGTGGCAAAAGCTGATCATTCAGGAGCATTCTTCATAATGCTCCTAAGAACTTGACAAGATTCAAAGCTACCAGGTAATTGATGCAGCTATCATTCTACAAGGGCGAAGGAATCCAGGGATGGACACCCAAAGCTAACTCCATTTTGTCTAGTTATAGAAAGAGAGTCATCAAGCCTCAACCAAGAAATGATTCACAAAAGAATTGTTATATTATCAACAAAAAAATTAATTTACTTAGCAGTACTTAAGTATAGACGTTAGATCACAGTATAGACGTGATCACAGAATGGCCAGGGTTGGAAGGGACCTCAAGGATCATGAATCTCCAACCCCCCTGCCACATGCAGGGCCACCAACCTCCTCATTTAATACTAGACCAGGCTGCCCAGGGCCCCATCCAATCTGGCCTTGAACACTTCCAGGGACGGGGCATCCACAACCTCTCTGGGCAGCCTGTTCCAGCACCTCACCACTCTCTCCGTAAAGAACTTCCCCCTGACATCCAACCTAAATCTCCCCTCCCTCAACTTCAAACCATTTCCCCTTGTCCTGCTGTCACCCTTTCAAAGAGTTGATTCCCCTCCTCTTTATAGGCTCCCTTTAGGTACTGAAAGGCTGCAATGAGGTCACCCTGCAGCCTTCTTTTCTCCATGCTGAACAAGCCCAGCTCCCTCAGCCTGTCTTCATAGGGGAGGTGCTCCAGTCCCTTGATCATCTTTGTGGCCCTCCTCTGGACCCTCTCCAACAGCTCCCTGTCTTTCTTGTACTGGGGGCTCCAGACCTGGACACAGTACTCCAGATGGGGCCTCACAAGAGCAGAGTAGAGGGAGACAATCACCTCCCTGCCCCTGCTGGCCACCCCTCTTTTGATGGAGCCCAGGACACCATTTGCCTTCTGAGCCACAAGGGCACACTGCTGGCTCATATTAAAGTTTTTCATCCATCAAGAGCCCCAGGTCCTTCTCCACAGGGCTGCTCTCAAGGACCTTCTCCACAGGGCTGCTCTCCTTCCAGTCTGTATGGATGCCTAGGATTCCTCCGGACAAAGTGATGGGTGATGTACAACTCTCCAAAATTTAACAGCTCACTCTGATGAGACAGAAGCAATCCCAACTCAAACCTACTGCAACTTGTCTCACAAGCTTCACCTCATTTCTAATCTCTCAAGAGGAGAAAATACACTTTTATCTAGCACAGGGGAAAAAGAAATTGATAAAATGGGGTTGGAGCTCACTGAGTAGTACTGAAAGAATCCAGCAAAGGAAAAAAAAAAAATTAAGTCACCTCTGATACAACACTCCGATACTTCTGCTACAGGCTTACCTCATTGCTCCTTCTCTGGACTATTCTTTTCATACACTTCAATCTTCCTAAATACACATCAGGTTTGTCAGACTGGTTACACACATCACAAAGAGGTCTCAAAAACAACCAAAGAAACAACCTACTACTGTCAGCCTCATTTCAGTGTTTTAGTTTAAACTAACAGTGCAACAGCTGAGTTTAATACTAAATACTTTTAATACTACAGAAGGTTGAGACAGATATTCAAAGCAAACTAAGCTCCTATCTGGGCATCAGAAATCCACTCACCTTTGCACAGGCAGCTCAGAGCACCACATAACACATGAGTACAGAGATTTTGCAATGCAGGAAGAGAAACTACATTTAAAATTTCAAGGCAATACAGTACAACAGCACTTAATCTCTTCAAGTTCAACAAAGAATTCAGCAAGAAGAGAAAATAGTGTCAAACTGCACCCAAAAAAGTAACAAGTTATGTAATCATTTAGTACTTTTTTTTTAAATTTAGATACAGAAAACTGAAAAAGAGGTAGCTGATACTAATGAATGAGATTCATGTAACAGAAGTACAGCTAGAGGTCAAAACCACAACTCACAACTCTCAGATCTGAAAAGGCCCTCTAGCAGCCGTGGAGGGTGAGCTCTGTGGCACAGTACCACTATGCCTGCTATGTTCCCATACTTCTTCCCAAACACCTTTGATACTGGCTCCAGTCAGAAAAGAAACACTGAGCTAAGGAAACCTAAGCTACAACAGGTCACCTGGTAACATGGAGAATGCATGCAGACAGAAGATTTTAAAATAACAGCAGTAAGGAAAAACAGAATCAATAGCTAGGCAACCAAGGTATTGACTACTGTATTCCAGATAAGAGTAATGCTCTGTAAAAGACCACATGAAGAAGTCTGGCATACACGTATATACGTCATTCATGCACATGGCATCTCTTATGTGAGCAAAACCATAATAGGAGCCAAGCACTCTGTCATGCAACCAAATCCTGACAAGTGATAAAAAGCTACAAAAGCTTGCTGAAAAGTAGAGAAAACAAAAGAAAGACAGCAGAACTAAGCCTCTAGGCAAGTAAAATGTAGATTTGATGACTACAAAGTCAACGAATGATTTGAATGCTACAATGTGACGTTCAGCTCCTTTCACCTACTACATTTTCTGTTCCTCCTTCGCTTACAGTAGGGTAGGAAAAAAATCTCAAAGGAAATGACCACAGAACTGATTTAGCTGTGGATATTACTGTTGTAACATCAAATTGGTCAGTAACAGTTTCATTACAATTCACAGAAATCAAGTCCAAGTCTTAAGTACATTTTTAAGATGGATAATAGCACATGGTTATGTTTCCATTAATGCTGCCCGGGAGAATACATACACAGATCCAGCTTCCTTATGTGAAATGACATCAGAACAGCTCCGGGGAGCTCCCATAATGTATCTTGTAAACAGAATCATTGTTTTGTTGGTGAAACTCAGGAACATTTTAGTGGATTTATAGAACATTCACATTCTGTGGCAGTGGATGGGTTTTTTGTTTGTTTTCTTTAAACCAGGGCTGCAAGCATTCCCTTGCAGCAACAATTCAATTCCATACACACTTGGAGGTGACATGCATGACTTTTTTCAGCAGTGTTCCACACAAATATTTATGTAGTAAAAACAGAAGCATATCTTTTTAAATCAAACACAGTGTGACTCACATTTGAGCTCCTCATAACAGTCTAAATAAATAAGACTAAAATAGTTAATAGGTGTCCCAAATAACATTTAATATTCACAAATAGGAATCTATTTCTAAGCAACTTAAACAGTTAACTGTGAACTAAAGTGGATACAGACAGAACAATTGGACTAAGTATCCTCATAATAGTACTGGGTTATCTCTAACAGCTTTACACAATACTCTCATTACCAAGGTTGCAATCTAGTAAAGTACTTTTTTTCCTAAACTTACAGGACCTGAAATACATTACTGTTGCATACAGACTATTTGTATCATCTACAGCAAGTTTATGAATAGCATGGTGGTGTTTAACCAGTAGTTACTGTTATGAGACTATACAGTCATCTCTCCCTGAAAATGAAAACAAAGAAATTGATTCAGAAGATGCCTGCCTCAAGGGAATACAACTAACTGAGGGCAAATGCAACCAGGAAGGATCAAATTAACAGCTCCATGAACCACTGTCAAGTTCTCCTTCATGAACAGATTTAGAAGCTTCAAGCTACATATGAAATTACTTAACTGTTCCCTAGAAAGGTTTTATGTGTAACGTTTTTCTGACGTATTAAAGCATTTTAGTTTTTATGAAGAAGCTCATATAGAAAAGCTACAGTTTAGATGCCCAGAAAGCTGCAGCTAAGTCATTTCAGAAACTCAGTTAGGCTTCAGACAGTGACAAATCCAAAGAAACCTACAACCACGTGCATGCAAACATTTCCCCTCCCACACGAAATGCAACTTTTCCTCAGTTAATAAGCTCCTTAACACTGCAGAACTAACAAAGAACAACCTTGCTTCTGGTCTTGTTTCATCCACTCAGCACAGCTAAATGGTGACTGTATTCTAAGAAAATCCATTCACAGTTGTTTGAAACCATTACACGACTTTAGAAAGTAAAATATATAACCTCTTACCTGAGCATGAAAATTTGACATAGTCGTTGTCTCTATATCTTTCTTTCCCAAAATCTCCATTTTCACTGGTGAATTGGGAAAATTAAATGAAAAGTAGTCTAAAAAGTCAGGTAAATATGTAGCTGCCCCATGAACAATACCCATTACATAGTAAGCTGCACAGTTTTCATTTTCACTAAAAACCAGACCCACAAACTCTTCTGCAAATCTCTCCATCTCCACAGGAGATAAGTGGGAGAGTTCATTACTGTAGGCATGGATAACTGATGCACCTCCGTTAGGCTGGTGCTCAATATGAATCAGCTGTTTGAACTCCAATGTGTCCAACCTTTTGAGTTTATTTTGAACCCGTGGCTCCTTTAACGAGACAAATGGAAACTCACTGTTCTCTGGTATCTTGGACTCACAGTCCTTCTTGGGATCCATATTTTTCCCATTGAAATCCTTAAGATGATCATCTATGATGCCTTTGGCTTCCTGATCCTCAACATCAGAAACCAGTCCTGAGCAGATAGTCTGAATGGATTTGCTGTACATTTTTGGACGCTTCCTCTTCTCATTCTCTTTATGTTTCTTTTTCTTTTTCTTCTTAACCTTTTTTATCTGTAGCTCTTCTGCATTCATTTTTGGTTTCTCCTTCCCAGCTGTCAAAAGAAAAAAAGACCTTGTAAGCACCTTCAGATGGAGAACACTTATCCAGGAATCAGGATTAGTTATCAAAGTATTCAACAAGGCACACAGAGAAGCCAGCACCAAGCATCCCAAAATGTGTATCTTAATAAAAATGACTATTAGGGACAACCTCCATGATCAGGCTACAACTGCTGATTAACATACAGGGGAGGAAAAACAAAGCAAAAAAAGAAAAAAAGATTTCCAGGACTACTCTCATAATTGGTCACAGACCACAACCACACTAAGTGGTCATCAGCAACTTCTAAAGCAGAAAGTTCAGATCAATTACACAACAGCTGTTCATAAACGTTGCCAAACAAGAGATTTACAGTCAATGAATATCAACCATCAGCAAGCTGCTTACAAATGTTGCTGCTATGACCTACCTTGTCAGATGGCTTTACATGGCATTCTTCCAGAAGCAAAACAGAACTTTGTTGAAATACACGTGGAAACATCAAAAACCTGACCACAGGCTTAAAAAAAAAAAAACTCACAACACTTTAGTTTACATAATATGCAAGCTAAATTGAAAATAAGATGTAAGGGCACATTTGTGTATGTAAGTAGTCGTTAATAGACATCATGTTCAAGCAGTACTGAAGATAAAAACCCTCTCTGTAAGTGTTGTTCTTCCAGTGCTTGGGGGTGGGTTGCCAAGGGCAGGAATAAATGGGATAACCCAAAGATTTCTAGACTGCAGGGCGGTCTAACGAAGCAGTTGATACGATCTCATATCATGATTTGATACAACCAAATTACTGAACACATCACACTCACAATCAGCAATTTTAAATAAGCATGTTCAGACACAGTTTAGAGAAGTTTTCCAAGGAAATACACAATTTCTAAGTAACCTCAAAAATATTTGATAGCATACTAATTTTCAAGACAGCCTCTACTGCTATGTTGCAGTAGACTAATTTAATTTTACAATCCTCAGTTCAAGAAATTCACAAAGTAGTCCTTACAAAAGTAAAAAGATCACAACTTCTGTTGAATAGAATCACACATTCTTGCTGGTAATTAAAAGGTTTGGAACTGGAACTTATGCAGATATTGGAAAGAAGCAGCAGCAATTAAGCCTCCTGCCTCTGAGTTTCTTGAGGTTTGCAACAGCAGTTACAAATGCCTCCGGGATTTCTGAAGTGCAGGCAGCAAGCTCGTTATCTCCCTATCTTCTATTTTCTCATCTTGTAGTGGGAAGAAGTGCCCTGAGGTCACTTGCTGCTTACTTAGCCTAAACAAGGAAGTGGGCTCTGGGATTTCTTAACCTAATCCACACAGTCAAGAGCTACAAAGACTCCCATCTAAATCTGATTTAATGTAGCAAACTACCAGCACAATCTCATTTTTAGCTAACCACATTCAGTTGTCAGAAGGCACAGGATCCTCATGAAAATCTGTCCTTCCATTAGACTAAATTTAATGTAAAACAGCATAGACCTTTGCAATAGTACTGCTTCATCTGGTAGATAAAAATCACTATTTCTTTGTTAATATTTTCTGCCACAGCACTTTTTAAATCTATTGGCATGGGAAGACCAGAAAGGAAAGATACACGTGCAAGCAGCTACCTAATCCTTACAGGAGTGAGCAATAATTCATCAAGGATGCCAAGGTACCTGAGGAAAACATCATCACCTGACAAAAATCAACTGCAACCCACACTATGGTACTGGACTGGCGTCATTATGGCACTAGTTTCATGTGAGTTCCATATTACATTCCATAAAATCTCAACCCAAACCTCAGAACACAGACTATAGAATTAGGCATTCCCCCTCCTGACTGTCAACACACCAGAAGAGAGTATCCAAAAAATTTATCCAAAAAATTGTATCACTCTAAACATGAATATTCATTGCTACACTGAAGGATACTTGAAGTCCAACGCTTCCAAACAGTATGGCCATCTGCATATATAAAACATGGAGTTTGAGTGCTGAATGCAGTAACAAGAGATAGAGCTAGAGATAGCAGGGGTTACCTGCCAACCTGTTTCTCTTGCTTTCAGACAGAGCCCACATCTTTCCAGGGACCAGCAACTCAGATCCAGGACTTGATGCAGGCCAGGAAAGGGATGGAGTTATGTCCACCAGGGTTACAATCACTGGCAACCAAATACAACATAACCTGAAGTTAAAGCAAGAAGCTACTTGCTATGTGTTCTCTTATATTTTAATACATCTACAGTCATCAAAAGAAGCCCTCAGATCAAAAATTAGTACCTATATGTCCTAGCTGAACATCCAGCAATTAGATGACTTTAAATTACTACTAATTGCAATGCAGGATACTGGAATAGATTGTGAACATGTATTTGCACAAAACAATCTCAAAAATTGCCATCTTCAATTACTGCAGTATACAGACAGAAGAAGACAGACTACCCGATTTTCTTTTTCACTCTGTTCCATTCTCTATCTTTGACTGAGAAGTCTTTTCAAGTAGCAACCTATTTAATTCAGTGCCTTCTGCAAAGTGCCATGGTTGACTTTTTTCGTTTTGAATACACCAAATACATTTCAGAGGCAGCTCAATGAATAAATGAATGACAAAACAGAAACTTTTCAGGTTACAAAACAGCACTTAAATTAGTTAAGTAAAATCTTAACAGCAGTGGTGCTTTTAAAGCACACTAAAAGCAAACATCGATTTAACATACACAGTTCAAGTTAGATAGCTTGAAAGTAAGCCAGTATATTAATAACCTACCAAACTTAAGAACTTGGTTTAAATGTATCCAAAAAGGTCTGCAGTCAACCCAGCTGTAAAAACAAGTTTAGTTAACTTGGTTTACACCTACTTAAGTACTCTAAACCTTCTTAAGAGGGATTACACACACTAAGGCATTTTTGACACAAAGGACATCTATCATTCCCTGGGTTTGTTTTCATACTATATCCATGAAGCTTTCAGAAGGAAAGAAAACACCTAACCACAGGACTTTTCTTTTAAACCTGGCACCCAACATCTGCCCTTCCAGCTTTAAGGGAGATTTTCTGTTCAGTTTGAGCACAAGTACAGTAACAGTTTAGACTGGGTTTCTGTTGTGGGGTTTTGTTTTTTTGGGGGAGGGGGAGTTATTTGGCTTGGGTTTTTTTGTTTTGTTTTGGTTTTTTTTGCAAGTTTTTTAGTTGGTTGCTCGTAGGCTTTGTTTGTTTGCTTTACTTTTGCTCACAGACTGCAGGAGTTTTTCCTCATACATATCAAGTACTAAAAGTTCATCTGTACATGCTTACCCAGGTAACACGATGGTACAAAAATACAAAGCCAAATAAATACTTGCTGGCAACCCCTCATCTCCAAACACCTCTTCCACACATCTTTTACTGAAGCCATTTTCAACTCCAAAATAACTGAAAACCAAGAGAGCAACAGCCACAGAAAGATCAAACAGCTGTAATAAAAATCCACCAGAACAACTATGATGGGAAGTAAAAGAGCTGCCTGAACTGCTGTTTGAGCTAGGGAGAGAGAGAAATGAAAATGGCTGTCTGCACCCTTGGGAAACAACGTATGAATGCTCTCTTCAAGATTAACGATGCCAATGGACAGGTAAAAGACCTTGAGACACAAAAGTCACAAGAAAGAGGACTTCAGGTAGGACTCTAAATAATAGCAGAATCAAACATCTGAAAAAATTACATACCAACATCTGTAAAGGCACTTCAAGCAGAAAATGAAAGACAGCCTTACTTGAAAAGCTGGTTTGTCGCTTTGAGCCTCCCTCAAATTCACACAGGCTTAAGCTACTGCCTACACAAGACTGCAATTCTGTTAAGAGCTCTATTTTCATACTGGCAGCAATGATGTACTTAGGAAACATTATTTTTAGAGTATGCACCAGTCTGATACTCCGGATGTCATATTTCTCAGAGAAAGATTTTTGTATTATAAACTCAGTACTGGCAGATGAGAAAAATGTCAGATTCTCAGTTATTTGTTCAGCCTTCAAATATGGATGCATGACATAGCTGAGCATGGCTCATGGCCATGGATAAGCAGAGCCCAACTCCCCGCTCATCTCTCTCCCACAGCTCCTGGCACACAATTCCACAGCACCTCCTCCTTGTACTGACTGATGCTCATCTGATTGCAAAACAAATTGACTCGACTTAACGGCTCAGCAGAAAACTATTTGCTTGTCTGCTGCTACATCAGTGAACAGAACTGCTTCCTGGCATTGCCTGACAGGAGCTAAAGCACTGAGAACAGTGACAGCGTGCAAAGAGGAAAGGAGCAGCAGAACCAGCTCCTGCCAGTAGCAGTCTGATCTGCTCAGGTTGGCTGCCCACCCCCCCACTGCCCACTCCAGGCCCTAAAAGAGGCTGACTTCTTAAGTGGAAGAAACCCCGTACACACAATACTGCCTTAACACACACACAGAAGCTAAGAACAAGTTCCTAGCAAACCTCACTGCAAAGGCTCAGATTTTTAAGCCTTCCTTTTTTTTTTTTTTTTTTTTTTTTAAGTTATACATTAAACTGTAATACCTTGGATGAAAATTCCTTCAGCTACTACAGCACACACATCCACTGAACTGTGCCTATTCTTCTTACTGCCTTGACATCCACTTATACTCAACTTTAGAGTACTTGCATCCAATTATTATAGCACACAGCTGACATTTTCCTGAGGAATACAAACACCAAATAGAAAGCAATGACTTCTCGTATTAGTATTCTTCAGCAAAACCTGAACAGAATTCCAAAGAAGAATGTGGCATTCTTTTAGCCTCAGGCTTCTGCTCTGCTGAACTTAAACACACACTCTGAAGTAGGTGTTTATAGCTGCTTAGAAGTTTCCAAGACTTGAACAGTGAGAGGAATCAGTTTGCCGAAATACCACAATTCCTATCAGCAATGCCCAATAAAGTGCTTCCATCTTCTTCTTCTGCATTATCTGTAGAGAGGAGCAGAACCACATCCATTCAGTCACTTCACTGCTACACATATATAAGTGCTGTAAAGCAAAATGCACTGCTTCTTCCAAAACCGACAGTGCTGCTTTGACACTTGGAGAAAGGTTGCCATAAAAAAAAAAGAAGAGCTACATACACACAATGCCTCTTTCCTAGGAAGCCAGGGAAGTTGTCTCATAGCAAACAGTCTTGAATTTCGTAAAAATGTAAGAAAGCAATCCAAAAGGCAAAATAAAGATCTCAACACTAACACTGACATATCCAAACTAGCTTTGATTTAAGCAGTATGAATGCAGTGCTTGATGCAAGCTCATTTATTTCACTTCTCACCTAATTACTACTGAGGCAGTAACTCACAACCCAAAGCTTTCAAAACAGGTGTTTCAGTCCTCTCTAGCAATCACAACTATGTGTACATACATACATATTCACAGAACTGCAAGAACCCAGCATCAACCAAGCTATGAAACATTCTGAATTGCATGACAACACCTTGTCTCTGTACTCTGAGATGCATTAAGCAATTGACCTATGAACAAAGCACTTTTTCCACTGTGTGATTCAGAAACATAAGAAGTCACAACCTTCATCTGTGTTTAAAAAAGCCTTACTTAAGGTGAGTCAGAGAACTCCTCTGGGACTCCAGAAACAAACAATAGCAGGGAAGAAAAACTCAGTGCCCCCAGACATTTAGAGAACCCTTCCCCCTGACCTGGTGTTAAGCAGCAGACTGAGCTTACACTTCCCTGGGGTACAAAAGACCAAAGAAAATTACATTTTAATGTTGTGTTACTGCTTGGCTAACAATATCTGCATGATTAGAGTTATAGAACTTGAACTGTATTTGTCAAGGAATGAATACAGATTTCCTTTCTTCACATGCTGCTCATGCATGCATATACTCACCAATAACACAACTCCCTTTGGATGATTTTTAACCATCTTCTATGCAAATCAGGCCTAATGCTCCACAAATATCAGTCAGTGAGCAAGAATCCAGAAGAGGGCAACAAAACTGGTGAGGGGTCTGGAGCACAAGTTTTACGGAGGAGAGGCTGAGGGAGCTGGGATTGTTTAGTTTGGAGAAGAGGAGGCTCAGGGGAGACCTCATTGCACTCTACAACTTCCTGAAGGGAGGTTGTGGTGAAGAGGGGTTTTGCCTCTTCTCCCAGGCAACAAACAAACAGGACCTGAGGAAATGGCTGCAAGTTGTACCAGAGGAGGTTTAGGTTCGACATGAGGAAGAACTTCTTCTCTGAGAGAGTGGTCAGGCTCTGGAATGGCTGCCCAGGGAGGTGGTGGAGTCGCCGTCCCTGGCAGTGTTCAAGAGGCGTCTGGATGAGGAGCTACAAGATGTGGTTTAGTGCTTGTGGTAGCAATGATAATGGGTGGACAGTTGGACTAGACGATCTTGTAGGTCCTTTCCAACCTTGTAATTCTATGATTCTATGAACCCCCCACAAATACCTGCACAGGAAGTTTCTCTCTCAAGACAGAACTTTGCTTAAAAACTTATTTACTGCAGTGCCACATCACCCCTGGCACACACAGTGCAGGATCTATTGGCTGGATTGAGATCCAAAACTTTGGAATTTTACAAATATTCTAGTGCACCATTATTATTACATAGTACCAGGTTGTAATTTAAAATGACAACAAACAGCCTCAACTTTGGTAACTGCAGGTTAATTCCTTCCAAATGCACTTGTATAAGTAAAAGAACTCCACAGTTACCTACAGTACTTCGCTTTATCCACAGACTTACTTATTTAACACTGCACATTAGCAGAAGCCACAGAGCTCTTATTTCATCCAATTGTTTCAACTCTGAGCTTACAGCCCTCAAAATTACTGGCAGAGTAGGGAGTATTTCAGAAGTTTCAGAAGACATCAATAATAATGCTAAGTTGCTCCTTTAACCCCACAGCCTTCCAGCTGACTGCCAGCAGAAGCAAAGAATAACCATTCCTAACTCTAGGCAGCCACTGAAATCAGTTCTCACTTCCCTGCTTTGGGAGAACTCAGTCACTAAAACTGCAGAGCACTTGGTGGGAGGCCACACAAAGGAAAAAACACCAGCAAAGAGCCTTAACAGGGACCATTTTTTCCATATTTTTTTCCAATTCAACTCAAAGACAGAAACACTGAGTCTTCTTACTCCTCATTTTAGGAGGCATGAAAAGTATGAATCAGCTGCTGGTATACTACTTGTTCTGCAGCTTAACATCAGCCTGAGTACTCCTGTCAGCAGCTGCAAAACATCACTTAAGTCTTTGGTGCTGTACCAACCATCTCCTACTGCAGCACCATCAAGAAATTCTCCCTTCTATTCTCCAGTAGGGGGACAGGTATGAAGTACACTCATTAATGGTCTTTCCTTTCCTCCCACAGCCCCACACGGCCAGTCAAGCACACGGCTCAAGCACATTATGCCATTCTCACTTCAACTCAAATTTAAGGTACTGACATACAGGAATCAAGATTCAGCTCTGCTCCACCTCTTCAGACTGTGTCTTCAAAGAATAAGCACAGAAACTCCACTGAGCCACAGAAAGTGGAATTACCCTTTGTCTTCCAGAGAGTTTAAGCTTCATAGCCACAGGCAACAAAAAAATAGCACAGAACAGGAGTAGCCAAGACCCCTTTCACTGACCTGTAAATAAATAAAACACACAGTCCTAGAGAGCAGGAGTGTTATTGGAAGTACTGCAACTTAAAATAGAAAAATAGGAACAACAAAAATCACCGCTGACAATAATGACAGTTCTGTACAACTTCACATCTGGATTTTAAAAAAACATTATGGAGTGGGAAGTGTTAATTTCATTATCTTCAGCCAATGAAGCCTTCTATTTCAAGAAGCACAGGAAGCATACAGTCTTCCTTCACCCTGCTATGGAAAAAGCACACTTTCAAAGCAGGCAGAGTAAACCATACCAGATCTCCTGAAGACTTTCGTCAGTTGAGAGAAAAAAATATTTTAATTAATCTATGACATAGAAATTATAATCACAGAAACAGAGTGGCTGAAGTTGACAGGAAGCCCTGTGCCCCTCTGCCCAACCCCTGCCCTAGCAGGGACACCCAGAGCAGGGTGCACAGGGCCACAGCCAGGCACCTTCTGGACATCTTCAAGGAGGAGATCCACAGCCTCTAGACAACTGTGCCAGTGCTCAGCCCTCTGCACAGCACAGCAGTGCTGCCTGGGTTCAGACGGCACCTCCTGTGTTTCAATTTGTGCCCAATGCCTCGTGTCCCAGCACTGGGCACCACTGACAAGAGCCCAGCTCCAGCCCTTCTGCGCCCTCCCTTCAGGTATTTAGGGTCCCCCTAAGCCTCCTCTGCCCCAGGCTGTGCAGGCCAAGATCCCTCAGCCTGTCCTCAGAGGTGCTCCAGTCCCATCAGTCTTTATGGTCCCACACTAGGCTCTCTCCAATAGCTCCAGAAATGAAGTCTACTTCACACATACCAAATGTTTATCCTTTGCCCTGTGATTGTGTTGTGTGCATCCACTCTGCCTGGACTCAACCAGCAAGTTAACCAAAACAATTTACTAGCAAAAAAAAAAATACTAGCTTCTGAGAGCAGAAGCCCTGATCTCAAAGGAAGAGCTTTCTGTAGGTATGACAGCGCTGCAATTCTCTGGCAAATCTTGCCTTTGAGTTCCTTGTACTTGAAATAGAATCATTAAAAAAATTAGTATTACTTCACGGTGATACATGTGCACATTATAGCCACAGCCTACCATCATTTGCCTAGTATTTGTACTTACTTCTTAAGATGAATTATTCGGATATTTTTCAATTAAAGAAATTACACAAAACTTGTCAGCCTGCACAGGTTTCACAGGCAGCAGCATGGGGTTTGGGTTGTTTTTTTTTCTGATGAATTATTTCCCCACCTCCTTCGATGCCAGAGCAGCTTTCCTCTTCCTCCAGCTGACAGGTGCTGCCATGGTGTCACCCTGTATCACAGCAGGAATCACCCAAGTCCAGCACTGTTGGATCCACTCAGGCTCTCAGCAATCATGCCAACTGAAGGCATTAGCTAAGCAGGAGTAGCACAGCCAGCAACAACTTCAGCAGTAGAAACGAGGCAGTCAGGTAAAGAGGAGGGGAGGAACAAAGGGCAAGTAGAAGCAAAGATCACTGCATAAAACTTCATAACAGCAACCTACTGGCAACACAAGGTAAGCACATGTATTATCTCTGAAAAATGTCTGAGGCCCACAGGAATGAGAGCTCTGCTCTCAGATGATCTCATCACACGTACCATACCTCTTATTTTACATGTCTTACTCTGCATCCATCTATTTTACAGGTAGAAGTTGGCAACTCGCTGCATACAGACTGTGGTGGGCTGCACCTCCTGTGCTCTTACCTCAGCCTCTTCCATCCCCATCCACTCAAGTGTATTAAATAAGGAAAATGTTTGAGGATTTGTAGAGGAACACAAAGACCAAATATAGCAAGTGGGAAAAAAAGCAGGCAGTATGACTCAGATGGAGGTCGCATGCATACAGATTTTATAATCACTTCTGTGCAAAACCCATCTATAAAAAATCTAGAAGGTTCATAAGAAAGTACAATATAATTCCAGAACAAAAAAAAGCTTTTGAAAATAATTTGTACATACAGATTTTAATGCTGGTAAGATAAAGATGTTTATTCTCAGCTCTTCTCTGCATTTTTAGAAATAACAAATATCAGGAAAATAGGGCTGACTTTTTGTTTTGTTTTAAAAGGAAAAAAAATGGTACTGTGTACAAATAAGCCTTTTTCTTTTTTCTTTCTTCTTCTTGCTGGTCCTCCAGTAGCCCTTAACCATCATCACAGCAGTGTAAAAATTCCTCACAAAATATTTCAATTTTTTTTTTCCCCAACCATGCAGATTTTTGGAAGAGCACAATTAAATTGCTTATATTTTCTTAACATTTAACAATATGCTTGTGCTAGGTTTTCTTCTTCTCCAAAAAACACAGGTCTCTCTTCCAAATAGAAAACTAGAGAGAAGCAGCAGCAGTAAGTATATAGTCTTATTCTGCAGAAAACATACCTGCTAGTGCAAAACAATGACAAAAAAAAAAAAAGCATTTAGCCCTAGATGTATACAAAAGCCACCAGGCTCACTGAAAGAGCAAAACATTTCCTTTAGAAAGTCAGGAGCTGAGAAAAAAAAAAAGCCCTTTCAGAGTTGTCCTCCAAACTAGGGCAAGTTGCTTTCAACAGAAACAGCAACACAAATTCAGGCAGATGAACAGCACACATCCCTAAGCTTCTCAAACAGCAGAAGCAAACTCTGCCAGCATGCAGCTCAAAGCACCAAAATCAGGCTTAGACAGCAACTCCCTAAAAAAGCACCAAACCTTCAGTACTGGCTTCCTCTCCCAAAGCTAGCCACCCTTATCTTGGACACCTGGTTTAACTGTCTGAAGCTACGCAGCCTATCACCACCATCACCTTAAGGAAAGTCTCAAACAAAAGGTAAAAAAAGGAAAGACGACAAATTGAAACACTAACATCACCTTCACAACTTAAGAATAAAAGCATTCAGCAGACAGTCAGTGACATTTTTAGAACAAGATCTGGACCTGACACCTAGAAAGAGGAAACGAGCGGGCTTCACAGACAGGCACTGAAGTCTGTCTTTGCACTCAAGTCCACACAGTGAATTCTGAGCTGAGAATAAAAGGGCTTAGAGCTTAATTTCCAGGAAGTTCCAGGAAGAAGATATCCTTAGATGAAGAGTTACTAACCTTTCAGAAGGTCACAGAGGTGCTGACCACAGACACATACAAGTTGCACCTTCAAGCACATCAGCCTTTGCTCTCTAGCCCTCAGCTCAGCACATAAAGCTACATCAGCAGAATAATCAGGAAATGCTGTACAATCATCACAGACCACTTAAGCACAGCCAGCCAGATCTCAGGAGGCCCACAGACAAATCCAGAACTGCTGTCCTGAACAGGATATAAACCCAGTGGAGGAAATCTGCCTGCTTTCCTAATGACTGCTCTCCTTTTTTTCCCTGAAACAGGAGCCATTTCTGCAGGACACCGCAGACACAGCAAAACCAAGCACTGCCTCTACAAACATTTCTGTACAATTTCTAAAGGAAACCTAAAATATGGTTCTTGTCTGATAATAGATACAAGGAGACTGTGAAACACAGACCAGGCATTTAACCTACTTACAGCACTGTTCTGTGTGAGGACAACATACTCTGTTATTCAACTAGCTCTAACAAGCAGAGGTAATCTTATGCAACCCCTGTGGCACATGCCTTTTTTTTTTTCCACCTACTTTAAACAATGGAGCACCATTTCAGGTGCAATACCTTCATTAGGTGTCTCTTATTAGATCTGTGTAACAAGAGTTGCTGTCTTTCTAAGTTCTTATCCTGTGCCTTATTTCTATTGCCATTCAGCACATGAGGTAGGAAAGGATAGCACAAAAACACAACCTGAACATTCTCACTGTTAAGGCAGTTACACATTGCTCAGTATCTCAACCACCAACTTCCTTCCACACTGACAAAGACAAGTTGCATCTTTTCACAGGAAGTCACCAGCTTGAACATTCCACAACGTCTAAGCTGATACCATGAGATCTGATCAGCACAGGTGATGAGCTGTCAGTTGCTAATGCAATTACTTGGAGCTGCATTTATACTCTGAACTGTGACACAGTAATCACACAATTGCATGTCCATGACCTCATATGAATGCACTGAAGATAATGTTTTGATTTGGGAGTTTTATTTCTTGTTGTAAATGATATCGTAGCAGAAAAATCTATCAGGAATTTGTTCTTTAACTATGAAAGCTGAGTCTGAAAATAAAAAATATTGGATCTACTCAAACAGCCTCAACAAATGCAGAAGGAGGTGGATCAAGGATTGGCTTTACTAATATGCTCAAAGGGCTGTGATTTGCAGCACAGAGCCCAGTAGGAGGACAGCCACTACCAGAGAATTCCAGGTGCTGATACCTTGAGACAATGCTATACTACATTTTTATTAATGATGGGGATGATGAGACAAAGCACACTCCTCAGCAAGTCTGCAGACAGTGTAAAACTGGAAGAAGGGAGTAGCTGATGCACAAGAAGGTTGTACTGCCAAGCCAGAAGGCTGCAGAGAATTAGGCCAACAAAAGTCTCACACAGTTAACATGGGGAAGCACAGAGTACTGCACTGAATAATAAAGTCATGCCCCCATCCAGGCTGAAGACAAAACTGCCTGGAAAGTAGCCTGGAAGGAAAGGAGTTGGGGGTCCTCACGAATGACAAACTGACCATAAGCCATCATTAACAGCCTCCTGGACAGAATTAGGAAGAGCTCTGCCAGCAGACTGATGGAGACAGTTCTTCCACTTAATTAAGCACTGATGTAACACATCTGGAGTGTCACACAGAACTCTGGATCAGCAGTCCAAGACAGACATGGGCATACTGGAGTAAGTCCAGCAACGAGCCAGAAAAATGATTGTGGGAGCACAGCATCACTCACAGAAAAAGACACTGAGAGAAGCAGGATTTCTCCCTGCAAGATCTCTCCATCCTCGACAGAATCAACAGCTACTCCCAATTCAGTATTGTCAGGAAACCTGTTCAAAACATTCAAGTCATTTATTGACAGCATTAAAGAGAACTGGCCCTAAAACAGAGCCCTGGGGTACCCCACTAGTGACTGGCCACCAGTCTGATGTAATCCCATTTACTATAACCCTTTGGCCCTACCTGTCAGCCAGTTGCTCACATTATGTTTTTGCCTAGCTGCAGAAGGGGCATTTGGTGTGAGAAACCAGAAGGATAGTGTGAGAAACAGTATCAAGAACTATACTGAAATCCAAAAAGATAACATCAGCTGGCCCCTCTTGGCTAACCTGATGAGTGACTTGTCATAAAAGGAAATCAAGTCAGATAAACAGGACCTTTTGTTCATGAACTCATGTCAGCTGAGACCAACAACCATACTGTCCTTCAGGTGTCCTTCAGGAACCACTGCGCAAGAAGCACTGTGGCAATAGTTCTACTTTTTAATTGCAGTACCTAACATAGTTGACAAGTTTATAATTAAAGCTTTAAATTACAAGCATTCTAGCAGCTATGCTGAGAAAATGGCATTTAAGTTAAAATAAAAAACTCAGTATTAAGATTCAGCACTCAATCCAATTACAAAGGTTTTAAATACCACAACAAAAAACACTATGCAATTTAACCTACCTTTCTGCAGTAACTTGATTTCTCCATTTTCTTTCTTTATTTCATTCATTATTTTGTGCTTCTTCTTCTCTTTTTGCTTCTTTTCCCTTTCTTTCATTTTCTCTTTGATTTGAGCTGAAATGCAAATATTTTATGATTAAGTGGGAACAGCAAGCTTTGTCGCGTGCACATTTTGCATTAGTATTATGCAAGCCCTATTAAGAGGATAAAAGGAGTTACGAGGAAAACCCAGGACTTACAATATGAAAAGCTAATATTTATCTGTTGCATAATTCAACATAAGCTTATAGAACCTAGACCAGTTTTGTTCCTATTACACCAGAACTGTATCCAACAACTCAGCCTGTTAGCTCTACAGTTAACAACCATTTTTATCTACTCACACAAACCTCTGTCCTTATTTTTCATCCGGATGCAGCTCTTATTTCTAGAAACTCAAGTTACACACATTAGATTAGGAACAGGAGAAGTGAGGGGTTTGTATTTACCTGGATGTGCATCTGCACTAGAAATCTCACCTAACTTAAGGCTTCCACAGAGAGCTCAAAATATGAAAGGTTTTCAACTGACAAAATAAATCTCTGTCAAGTTCACCAGCCACACCCATAACATGTAAACAGCAGTAAGGTATGACTAAGAGAATCAGATGTGAGATGGAAAGGAATGCCAGTTTACCATCTGTTGGAAAAATCTGTATTTTCATAGAATATCTAATTCAATTCGTTTACTTTATTGCCAGTCACTCCACATTGTCATCTCTTTGTCATTAAAAAGGTCTTTAAGCATGCTTTCTACATGAAAATACTAGACCCTCAAAAAAATGCTTCCTAGCTTTCTAGGACTTATGTTTTCAAGCAGACTTTAGAATCACCTTTGAGGTGAAGCATTTAAGCCTCACGACCAACACTGCAGGTCTTGTTTCTCAGACAGAAGCCTGGTACCTCCTCTGTGGGTTTACTGGGCTTTTTAACCTCCACAGGGAAAGAGAAAATCCCACTTCAAGCTTCTACATGATGGTGTGTTTCAGAACACTTTGTCAATAACACTGATGTGCCATTTATGGCGCTTGAATTCTTAACCCCACATGGATATCAGGAGAAACCTACTTACTTTACCCCATGCATTCATAGAAAATAGAAGCAGGTATCTTCAATACTAACAAACTGGAAATATTTATCAAAAAAGCCTTCGGTTCTGTAATGCAATATATGACCAAACTATTTCTGAAGCATGTCAACAGTTAAAAAGTGCAAGGGTTTGACAGTCATCTACATAAACAAATGCTGTAACAACAACTCTGCAGCATTCCTACCTTTCATTCTAAAGTTTTCTAACAAAGCCATGGAACTCGTGTCCCCAGCAGCCAGGAAGAATGTATTTTGGGTAGAGTCAAAAGAAATGAAAATAAAAAAATCAAGAGATGGCAAGTGACATATGTCTGCCTGTGCACAGATCAGTGCAAGCAGTGGAGAGAGAGAAAAATCTCTGATGGCACAAAAAAAGAAAAACAACAAAGGAATAAGGTAGCCGTGCTTCAAACTGTCTTTAGTCTTAGTTCTAAGCAACTGAAACAACCATGTCCAAAACCAGGCCTCCAATGGTTCTGTGACAGGAGATGCTAAATCAGACAGATCTGTGCAGCAGACCACAGCACCCAGACATTTTTCTCAGCAGCACAAATCTGTACTTCCTAGCAGGACATGAACCAGACGTTAATCTTCCTCTCCAATCAGCTCCCCCCACACAGACAAACCCCCAAATCGTAAATCCCAGCAACACAGAAGTATGAAGCAGGCAATAAATTATACAACAGATTTGACCACTCTGAAAGCAGACATTCACTCTGCAAGGAGGGAGTAACAGCAGGCTTGACTTGGAGCCTGCATCAGTGCTCAGCTCTGCCAGGATTACCATTATCATGGAAAAAAATTGAGATTTTCTCCCAGTATCTGCATACTGTTAAGAGGTACACTTGACTTCTATCATTTAGAAATCAAAGAGAGATTGAAGAGCACATACAAACGCTGAGCCTGGTTGAAAGAGGATGAAAGAATCCTTTATTGTAGGCATGAGACAAGCATCCCAGGCTGAGGATAGAAGCAATGTGCAAGAACAGAGAATGAACCAAAAGTCTAAAGAACCTCCACTTTATTTTCAGATCTAGAAAGCAATTAGCATGGATGATGGTAGCAGGTTCCAGCCAAAAGAAACAATGGAAGTGTTCTGTGACCTCCTCCAGCAACAGCCACAAGCACACGGTATCTGAAGGGACTGCAGATGCATCCGAGGAAGGTTTGAAACAACTAATTCCACTGCAGAAATGACAGTGCTACCACAGGACCAGGGCACAGCCTGAGGAGGGTAAAAACAATTGAGAATCCCAGCCTACAAGTACAAACTGTCAGGTTGACTCTCTCTGAACTGAATTTTCAGGTCAAACATCTTCAGAGGAAAACATTTTCTAGCCCAACCGGCAGAAGTCACACACAGCTCTCAATTTCTGCAGTGACAGATGGCCCATTTCACAGCTTCCAATGGGACACAGAGAAAAAACCAAAATCCCATAAGATTCAGTTTACCACAGAGGAAACTGCAGTCAGTAACTTGTATAGCACCCAACAGAGAGAACAGTCCATACACATGGTTAAGATACAAATCTGGCATCTAACAAGGATGGACAAGCTCAGTTCTCCAAACAGTCTCCACACAAACTCCTGCCAACATAAGTTGCTGCCCAGAGCATCTGCTACAGTTCAACACAGGCTGGAGCTCCCTACAAGTTTCCAAAATGCCCCAGAATAACATCCCTTTGAGTGGTTTCTCCAATAGAAAGGATCAATCCCCTGCAGTTGTACACCACGTAATCCAAATCTCACTTTCTCAACCAAGAAACAAGAAAACTCTTCACAACATGAAAAGAAAAGCCATTTTAAGACAAATGCACCCAACAGTAGGCAATTTACAACTTACATGCTGTACAATTAATGACTAAAAGGACAAAACTTGTTCCACTGTACAAGTTAACAGTACTTGGAATTTCTCATATAGCTCATATAGCTGTTTAGAGATCTAGCAGCTACTACTGATACCAAACCTTGCTTGGTCCCTGCTTCATGTGTAGAGCAGCTCCACCTCCTAACAGCAAAAAGGTAAAGGTGACTGTAGTAACCCTCCTGTGTCCATAGGATATTCTGCCATAGCCTTCCACCACTACCACTTCTAATAAAGAGATGTAAGGGGAAGAAAGAAAAGGCTGGAGCTGCAGCAGTAAACAGGATAAGACAGTCCCCCGGTGACAATGTAATACAAATAGCAGCAACCTAGGACAAGAGAACATCAAGTACCACCAGCTACCACCTTGGTATGTCACAGCACTGCCAGGGGAACAGTTTGCCTTCACTATGATGGAGTACTGAATACTCAGAAAAGCAATGAATGAATGAAGAACTTTCATATACTAATGAGGAGATCGTCTGAGTTCAAAGGAAGGTGAAGGGATCATTTGACTCAAAGAGAGAAGACCAGCGTTAACAGAAAGGTCTTGCACTGAAAAAGAAAAAACAGCACATGCAGAGCTACCAGTGACTGGAAGCTGGATTCACAGAATCTCTGAATGGCCAGGGTTGGAAGGGACCTCAAGGATCATGAATCTCCAACCTCCCCATTTAATGCTAGACCAGGCTGCCCAGGGCCCCATCCAGCCTGGCCTTGAACACCTCCAGGGACAGGGTACCCACAACCTCTCTGGGCAGCCTGTTCCAGCACCTCACCACTCTCTCTGTGAAGCACTTCCCCCTGACATCCAATACTCCTACTCCAAAAACCATCCCACTGCATTCACTTTTTTCAGTTAAGATAACAAAATTAAATAGAAGAAAGTACACAAAGGCACAAGTTAGTCACCAGAACAAGTCACCAAACAGCTGTGGAACTTTCTCCCACAGGGTTGCTGTTTTGGGGGGGGAAGGCACTTTCTTAAAAGGCAATTAAAAAGTGTTTAAAAAATTAATGCACAAAAAATGCTCAAGTCTAAATAAAAGATTAAACTAAGCCTTATGATACAGTATAGATTCACAGAAAGGTTTATGACCACCCTGCCAAAACGTTTTGTATGTTACCTATAAGTGAAGCCACCTAAGCATATCTACATATTAATAACTCCTTTCCCATTCCAGCAGGCATTTTCACAACACAAAACTCAGTTTTATTTAAGCTGATTTATGTTAAAAGAGAGAAAGAGAGCACAAAGTTGTTCTGTTAAGGGATAACCAAAAGATTATTCAAGTATTGAATATGAGGATTTGACTTTTTTTTTTTTATTCCATAGATCAAAATAATTTTTAAGAAGTCCTCCTAAGTCTGCTCTGTCTGCTCAGAAAATGGAAAATATACCAATCTTAAATGTTACCATTGCAGGGCTTTGAGGGGAAGACGACAATCACGATGCCATCCATCACCTTGGAAGCAACAGGAAAAATATAAACCATATATGATTCCAATTTAAAAAAGAAAAAACAACAAAACGAGTCTCTGGGAAAATACCAATCCTGCTGTACATCTGAAATAATATCTCCAGCTTCATCAGCACATCACTCATAATACAGTCCTTGACCTTAACATCAACCAGAAACCCACGCAATGCACACGGTGAGAACCCAGCTGGATGACCAATGCCTCATGCTGCTCACCACCAGGTCCTGACGCAGGGAACAGCCGACAGCTATTTCCCATTAGCCCAATGCCTACTTCTGCTACAATAACCTTCTTGTGACACAAAGCACTCAAGGAAGCCAGCAGTCCACAAAAGCCCAACTTATGGCTCACTGGATGCGTTTCAGGGACTGCCTCCAAGGAGCAGGTGATCCTGCTCACATTATGCCATAGCAGCAACTTTTGCCAGTCTTCTAACAACCACAGAATGGTTGTGGTTTAGAAACAGCACATCCATGATCGAAATGCAGCAACAGCAGCGTGCCCTAAATGCTACGTACAGACAGAAAAAATTCCACTGTGAAGACATCTTGCAGCTCCTATTTTAAATAAATGCACACAACTAACTGAATTAATTCAGGCTCTAAAAGTTTTCCACTTCCTAACTTGGTATCTTCTCACAGTGATTGTAATGCCTTCACGAACAATAAATACTAACACAAGTTGACAGATCATACCACTGAGATTTCAGAGACGTGATCAGTTCTTTACTGCAAGCTTTCAAGAGAAAAAAGGAAAATCAAGAACATACTGAATAAGTGAAAAATGCTCTGCACTGGATTATGCACAAAGTAGCAGCTGTCACATTGTGAAGTTTGCACCTTCAGGCCTACACTGCAGCTTGGACAAGTCCGTTTGTGCGTTATGAGACAAGCTTCAGAACCTTGTCAGGAGCCAAAAGCTGCAGCTGCTTCGCATCAGCTTTCCAGATGGTAACCCACATTAGTAGTCAGCCAGAGATTATGTTCAAAGTATCCTGCCTCTCCCTCCTCCCTTTGATTTAAGGGCTGTCACTGCACATCAGGCAAAATATTTACAAACTACTGCTAATGGACACCATCAGTATGCTGAACACCAGCAGTACCAGAACTGAAGGTAAAGGGGATGAGGAGGGCAGCCCTTCAGTCATCTTTCCATTGCTCTCTCCTACTCTGAATGCAAATATCCATAAAATAAAACCTCAAAAACTCACCTCAATGTGGTACACAGACACGTTACGTGCTTTTAATGTAACCACGCTAACGGTTTTGTCACCTGCACTTGTATCCAGTCAGACAACTCCTGTACTGTCGTTGAGCACACTCATGACTCATCATACAAAAAGAAATATTTCTGAGACAAAAAAAGCGGTTTATTATTTAAAAAAAAAAGGAATATTTTATAGACATGCCATTCAGTAATTCAAGTTTAAAACACACAACATGACTAAAGAAATCCCCTTGCCAGCTGAGTGCATTTCCCCAACCCCTCCACAAACAGGAGGGAAGGAAGATCTTTTTCAGTAACAAAAAAACCTGCAATTACTTTCAGCTTCATCTCCACCATTCCTCTGATCTTTGCAGTTTGAAAGGAGACCTTCTCCACGCAGCGGCACACGAGCCAATGTGAAGCACAAGCACTGGGGAATTGCATCAGAAATCAGCAGCAGAGAACGTGGCAGCTGCAAACACAGCCTGCGAAGGGGTTTCAGGTCTGACCACTCAATCCACTCATCTCGTTTTGAGTGAGAAAAACGACCTGCGATTCTACAACCAAAGGACGTGGTGTATCCAGACAGGAATAAAGAATTCAGAGGAGAGTGCTCAGGAGGTCTCACAAGCGTGGATGTGACTGCTGAACTGAGAGCAGCTGGGGGAAAAGATGGTGTTTGAGTTAAACAGGACAGTACCAAAAAAAAACAGGGAAAAGGAAGGAGAAGAGATTAGAAAAAGGTAACATTTAGCAGAAGGAAAAAGACAACCTACTTCATCAGATGATGGCCACAGATCTAAAGCAGGGAAACAGAATAATATCCAAAGCTTTCTCCAACCCAATTTAGACCATGAAAGAGTCTCTACCAGATGCAAGCTGAATTTTAAAAAGTCTGAAAAGCGCTATGTTTTACAGGTTTACAAACCAGAATTGTCACGCAAGTCAAAGCCACAAAGTTATCCGAAGAATCACTGGCAATTGTTCTAAAATACTATTTAATCTATGTTTCAAAGGCAGCAGGAGGAAGAAAAAAAATACTGAGAGCTACAGAACCATGCTCAGCTTTGCTTTCTTGCTCACATGGGAAAACCCCATCAGCAAGTTAAAAATACCAATCTCGTTTTGTAATTGCTTGCATACTGAGGCAGTCTTATCAGCAAAGACATCATTGAAAAAAAAAACTGAAGGAGCGAAGGAGAGAGAGGGAAGCTGTATGCAGAAATGGCAAGGAAACAGAGAAGATGTTTGATGAATTTGGCTCGGGCCCTGCAGTAAGCCTGGAACAAAACAAAACACAAAAACAAGCCGCCCTAGGCTGATGAAGTGGGGAGTGGCTCATCTGAGCTTTGCACTGCTAACAAAACTATTTCAACTATGAACTGCTCGAGCAGACTATCAGTTAAATAACTAACTGAACTGGTATAGCCATAAACTGGTAAGGCAGACATTTCCATCAGATTCACACCGTGTTTTTAAAACAACACTAGTTACATAACTTTTAATTCCACGATCCAAAATGGACTGGCCAAGTAAAATTTAAGCTTATTTTAGACAGACTCAATCTCTCATTTGCAGGATAAGTTACACAGATGGCAAAGTGCTCTTCCCAGTTCTCTGCATGCCAGACCATCACCCCGAGACTTGCTCTGCTCCAGCCACAGGCTGGCAGGCCTGGCTATGACTCTGCAAGTTTGAGGTCCTTCCAGTGAAGGAAAAGATCAGTAACATTGAGTGAACATTTGTTCAAGAAAGGAAATACGAAAACACCTTTCAAAGGCATCATCCATCTATGTCATAACCAAGCTCAACACCTTGGGCACCTCATAGCCAGGCTCTGCAGCCTCAGAACCACACTGCAGGCCAAGGACATCAGCTCTCATACTCTGCACCTACCATTTTATCTTCTCTAGAAGAGCTAACTCCTCACCATTTCCTCCACTTGTCAACACACCACGCTATCAGCACTACAGTCAGGAGAACCCTCATTTTCCCTGCTCTTAGCTCACCCAGACCCTTCCTCCTTTGCCAGTTTTTTCTCCCAGCTCAATAACTGCTCCACACAGAAGGGTAGGCACACAGCTCACTGATCAGAAGCCCGACTCCTAGCAGCCTCCTCAGCACTAAGCTCACTGCACCTCTTGTACCTACATGCAATCCACATGCACTTCAGTTGCAAAGGAGACAGTGGAGTTTTTGCACCTTCAGAACATCGTAGCAACGATGGAAGTCTCACCTCTTCCCACCTGCTTATTTTTCAATCACTTTCATTTCTTTTAGATCACAGCCTCCTAAGCTGCACCATTTCCCTTCTGGCAGGCGAGAAACTGACGTATCTAGCAGTTGTGAATGCTAAGAAAGAACAGTACTGCCAATCCCATGTTGCTGCTCATTTTCCATGGCAGTGCAAGCAAAGAAGGCTGTCTATCCACAGACTGCAAAAAAAAGCAGACTGCATTTGCCTGCATTAGGCTGATTTTCAGAAAGTATTACCAGCTGCACATATGACAGCTTTTACAAACTCATTCATTTAGGAGGGACGCATTTTAGTCCTACCTTCTCCCTATATAATCTGTACATGCATGCCTCTCAGATTTTTTTGGTTTTGTGGCTGTTTTGTTTTTAATTATATGAAATCCTTTAAGTTGACCATCATCACACCTGCAGGCTGCCTACACTTCTCTCTCCCATCCTCCTCTTCCTCTATCCTTCCTTGCTTTCCCACAGCATCTAGGTACGAGCTTTTCACCCCATACCAAGATCAGAATCACCTCCCTCTTGAACAGCTTTTCTCCTTCCTTCATGGAAGGATCTTAAATTCACTCACTCCAAAATACTGCTGCACCCCAAAATCCTCTGGTATCCTCTTCTAGAACACGCCATCCTTCCCCTGCCTTACCATATCATTCTTCATCTTCCTCTGCAGTGAGCATTCTGAATGTCCTCCCTCCTTCCCCTGGGTCATTCTTTTTCTCCCTGCATCATAACTGCCTTCCTCCTTTCCTTCCTCGAAAGTAAATTATTCACACTATCAACAGCACAAACCTGATCTTTAATCTACAGTCCAATATGGAGCCACTTCTAAAAGGCAGGATGCTCACAGCAGAGAACGCAGCGCACCCCTCACTTCTGAAAAAAAAAAAATACGCAGTTCAGTGAATACAAAGTTTTCCAACCCTGCACAAAACTGTCACCAAGTTATAGCTACAGAAACCGCTTCCTCTAAACAAATCTTGAGACCCTGATGCCATAAAGGGATCGTTTGCCTTGGAAAAACATTGTTTGTTGCCCGTATTCAGGCTTTCAAAAACCAATTAAAGCTAAAAACACCTGTTCTGAGCAAACAGCAGTTAGAACTTTAAGCACCCGTGCCTGTCACAAAAAGCATCCTTCCCTGCTATAGGATGTTCTCTATCAGGCTTTTACCACGGTAAATAATGACTCCATTGACACCATCAGTGTCATCATTTCTCTCACCAACTTGCAAGAATATTTCATCTCATTACTGTAATATTGTTCTTAGAGATTTATTAGCACAGTGGCGTAGGGACATCATTGCAATCCAAGAGAATATGGTTATTATTTCCATATTTTGGCAAGGAAGATACAGTGGGAGTTTCTCAGCAGCTATCGTGGAAACAAAAAGGTTTCACCAACACTAAGTGTGTAATAAAAATCGTTTTTAAAGATTTTTCATAATTCATCTTTCAAATAACAATGAAGAAAAAGAAGCACATCAGAACTGAAATATTTGAAAACATTACAGCGATGCACTTTGAGCCTGCTTGCACAGCAGCAATAAAGACCCCAAGAGGAAGATGCATATAAGGTGGTGAACCAGAAGAACACACACAATTCAAAAAAGAAAAAAAAAAAACAAATCTCAAATGTAACCTGAATACCTAAAGCTGAATCAGAGACTCAGATACTAGTGGGAACTAGCAGAAAATGCAGCTGGACAAAAAGCAGCATACTGAGAATTCATCTTCACCTATTTGGCTCACCTTGGAAGCACAACGTAGAAGCCAAAACCAAAGCAAGCTCGGCCTACGTGAGTGCTAGAATTTATCTTTCCTTTGAAAGAAACTCTGCCAGAGCACATGTTTCAAGTTCTTCGGTTTTAACATAAATGCAATCGCACCAACATCTGCTTTAAGGTCACCGAAGACCGGGAGAGGATATACTAGAAATAAAAACAGATTCGCGCACTGCTGCGCGCTTCCTAAGCACCCACCGTCGGTCCCTGCCAGCACCAAGTTCGACCTAACGCCTTATCCCACCTGGAACGGCAGTTTTAGTCCTTCCCAGGAAGGAGCCAAGGCAGCGCTCCCAGCCCTGCAGCATCGCCCAGCAGCTTCCAGCCAGCGAGGGCGGCCGGGAGCCCCGGCAGCAGCTGCAGGAGCTGCGCAGGTCAGCACGCCTCAACGCAAAGGGCACGCTCTCTGACACGCCACGACTTCGCCCGTCAAATTAACGGCCCAATCAATGAGATCGCTTTTAATTCTTCAGAAATATGTTTTGCGTAAACATGCGGTCTTCTCCGTAGCAACGGCAGAAACTCAGTTCTGCTCGCAGATCTCCAAGCAATCACCAGACACCCTGACTTCCCTAATAGGTAAGAAAACCCCAGGCCTCTGGCGGCTTCTGCCTGACGCCATAGCTAATTCCACACCCCCTTTTTTGACAGCGCTGAGGACGGTCGGGCCGCCGCCGCCTTCCCGCGCACTTACCGCTCGTTCCGTTCCCGCTCGTTCCGTTCCGTTCCCGCGCTCCCGCGGAGCACACACGCGCCCCCCCCCCCCCCCCCGCTCGGCACGGCCGCCCCGCACCACACCGCTTCCCGCCCCGCACCACACCGCTTCCCGCCCCGCACCACACCGCTTCCCGCCGCGCGGCGCACGGCGCTGCCCCCGGCGCCCCGCCCCGCCCCGCCGCTCCCGGCGCGGCGCCCACCTTTCTGCAGCAGCAGCTTCACCTCGCCGTTCTCCTCCCGACCCGCCGCACTCAGGGCCCCGCCGCCGCCATCTCCGAGCGCGGGCAGCGCTCCGTGCTTCCTCCTCTCCTTGTCTCGCTTCTCCTTCGGCCTCTTGGGCTTGGCGGCCTCTCCGGCCGGAGCCGGGCGGTGCCGGTGGTGGCGGTGCTGCGGGCAGGACGGGGAGGGAGAAGCGGCGGACGGCAGCAGCAGGGCGGGCGGCAGCAGCTTCCGGGGCAGCGGCGAGGGGAAGGCGAAGCCGGCCGCGCTGACGGAGGGCCCGGGCGGCAGCGCGGCGAAGCTCCACGCCGCGGGGCTCCCGTAGCTCGGCACCGCCGCGGGCAGCGGCTGCTGCTTGCCGCTCCCGCCGCCGCCGCCCCCTTCGCCGTTGACGCGCTTGGCGCCCTTCAGGCCCCTCTCGTCGGCTCCCTTCAGCTTCTTGGAGGCTGGCTGCGAACCGCGGGAGGCCTTCGCGTCCGAGCCCGGCCTGACGCAGAACAGCTCCCGCTCTGGCGAAGCCGCGCCACGACCGGAGCTCGGCGGCTCCGCCATTTTGCGCTCCTGCTTCTATTTACTCTCGGCTCGCCTCAACCGACAGAACCGGGAGGGACGAGGGGGCGCCCCCTCCTCGCCCAATCGGCGGAGGCGACGCCGGAGAGACGGCGCGACCGGCCAATGGCGTGGCGGGGAAGGGGCGGGCTCTGAGGGGATTGGGGGCGGTGAGCTCGGCTGAGTGCGTAGTTGGGGAGCGGGGGCTGCGGGCGCTGCAGCTCCGGGGTGGGCGGCGCTCGGCGGGGCGGGGCCCGGCTCCAGCCATAACCCCAAGCCCAGGCGGCGGGCCGTAGCGCAGGCCGGCAGGGCGGCGGTCGGCGCGAGCGGCTGCGTCACGGGGAGGCGCTGGGACGCGTTAAGCGACCGCCCGTTGGCGGCGAGTTTCCCTGGGAACGTTCCTTGACGAGCAGGGCAGCTCCCGCTGCGGCCTTTGTCTGTCGGGTCGCTGCCGCTCGGCGCGCCGTGTGGAGTTTTGTGTTTGCTGCGTTAGAAGATGAATAAAGCGCGGAGTTCGGCTTTGGCGTTGGTTGCGCTGTTCTTTTCTTCCCTGCTTCGCGCCTCGTTTCCTTTCGAGCTGCTGCTGCTGGGCGGCACGGTAACCTCACTGCTGGCACCCAGACGCGGCCCTCGCAGCGGCGTTCCGCCTGGCCGAGGCACGGCGCCGCCTTGTCGTCCCTCTCCAAACCAGGAGCGCGTGGGCCTCGTGCCAGCTCTGCAGGCTTTAAAACCCCGAGTCCCCGCTGCACGCCGGCGGAACGTCAGGTCCGTTCGGCACGCGTGCGCTTGGGATGAGATACACCGCGTGTTCAAACTCTCAGCTTCGGGAGCGTTGAGAAACAAAAGAACAGCGCTTCCAAGGGCTTCGATCTTCGGCAGGGGGAAGCCCTCGTGCTTTCGCCCGGAGGAAACTGGCGCGGCCCCCGGAGCCTCCCTGCGAAGCGCGCCCAGCCCCGCGGCCCAGAGGCGGCGCAGCCCGCAGCACGGCGGCGTTTCCTTTGCTTTCCCAGGCAGCACGTTCTGCTTGTAAACACAACGCCAGGTTTTTATGAGTTCGCTCTTGTGAAATTTCGATGGCAGAGCGAGGTGACATAGTACTCAATTATGTGTAATTGTTGCTTGTTGGAGTGCAGCGTGACTAATGCTTGGAGGCTTTCTGCTGCTATCTCCTGCCCGTTTGTCAGCAAGGGAAATTATACGACGCCTGAAATTCCAGTGTCGGCTCTGTGTTTAAGTCCCCCCGATCCTCCTGCAGCGTGGCTCGTGTGAAATAGGTGTTGTCCTCAGCCCTCCCTCAGCCCTTGCGGAGTGACAGAACGCATTAAATTGCTGCCCCACCCTTATGGTGAGCATCCATCCCAAAATATTGAAATCACAGAATGGCCAGGGTTGGAAAGGACCTCAAGGATCACGAATCTCCAACCCCCCTGCCACATGCAGGACCACCAACCTTCCCACCTAATGCTAGACCAGGCTGCCCAGGGCCCCATCTAATATGGCCTTGAAACCAAATATCCGTGTGTCTTTCTTTGTAAATACAGGCCCTTTGGGAACAGGTTGTTTTCAGCGATACAATAAAAAGACAGGCTTACCTTCAGTATTGCACGCAATATTTTACTACACTTTGATAGCACTGGGAAGGCAAAATCTGTACAAAGCAATGAAAGAGTGCATCTTGCATAAATACCTGTTTAGAAACACAGATTCATTCCAGTGTAAAGAAGAAACAGCAGAATAAATATGTTTATAGTAAAACATTAAGCACTGTTCAGTTCTGGGCTCCTCAGTTCAAGAAAGACAGGGAACTGCTGGAGAGAGTCCAGCATGGGGCTGCAAAGATGGCTGGGGGCCTGGAGCACCTCCTGTGTGAGGAAAGGCTGATACATCTAGGGCTGTTCAGCCCAGAGAAGAGAAGGCTGGTGGGTGATCTCATCACTGCTTATAGATATCTAAAGGGTGGGAGCTGAGTGGATGGAGACAGACTCTTTTCGGTGGTGCCCAACAACAGCGCATTGGACGCAAACTGGAATGTAGGAAGCGTGAAGAAGAACTTTACTGTGAGGAGGACAGGATGCTGGGAGCTGCCTGGAGAGGTTGAGGACACTCCTCTTCTGGAGATATTCAAAACCCACCCAACCCTTTCCTGCGTAACAGGAGCTGGACTAGAAGATCTGCAGAAGTCTCTCCCAACCCCTACGATTCTGTGAAAAACGTTGCCCAAAACCAGACTGCAACAGAACGGTACAGCAGTGGCTGTGTGGCAGCCCTCACCCTGCAGTGGCTGCTCTGAGATTTATGAGCTTGAGAGCCTCTGTGGGAATCACTCATCTGTGTGGCTGCAGCAGGATACGGAACCCACAGTGCACAGACAATAGGAGCTGAGTTTTTCCAGAAGACTTTAAATGGATTGTGGGAACTGGATCGACGTGCTTCTCTCTATCATTCTGTGTGTACTTAGGGACATCTGTGATCATTTTCAAGACCATAAAAAACAAAAGAGGCAAAACCATGACAGTAAAAATGCCAGACGTGTATCAGTTCAGTGTCCAACACACATTAAGGATAAGCTTGGCAGAGTACTGCTTACTACAGACATATTGCCATTTTAATGAAATTAAAGCGAACGTAATGGATTATTAATCAAAACATTTAAATACACCATCCTGTTGCACCTAAGTGCTGCACACAGACTGATCAAATGCTTTTGGCTTTATGCTCTTTGCTGCTGACCAGAGCAATGCAACAGAACCTTGCTGATGTCTCCAAATAAAAGTACTGCTTTCTGAAACGTTATTTCAGTTCTTGACAGCCCCACCAGCTTGGTTTCCATGCACCCATTCCCTTGGTTTGGCGTCCGTTCAGTTTCTAGCTCAAGCGTGGAAATAAGTGTGCCAAGAGTAAATTGAAAACATTTGATAACACTTAGGCATCTTTATACTGTTTTTTTTTTTTTTTTTTTTTGTCTACAAAATAAGCGAAATGCAATTATTGCTGCTATTACTTTTTCTCTTGCAATTCATTAAAAGCCAATCTGTTCACCTTGGGAAATCGAGGGGAAAATTAGCCTTCTTGTGTGTACAGAACGTGCTTACATCATGTCACAGTGTCATTAATTTTAGAAGACCAGAACAGCATTGTTTTCTATAGCCACAGTTTTCAGAACAACCAGTGGCACATCCAAGCACTTTGCAATTAGCACCCAAACAATTGAACTCGATGGGACAGCGGGGGCTGGCGTGGCCCTGGAGTGGCAGCTGCTGACAGCACGAGCCTCGTGCAGCACTTGAAGAGTTCCCACCCCGTGCTGGTGCTGTGCTCTCATGTCCTTCACAACAGGCCAGAAGGAGTGGAAGTTTCCCCACGGCCTTTCCTCTCAGAAGCAGCTGAGGAACTTGTCCCTTTTCTGGCTGCTCAGGGTCAGACATTTGGAGCAGGGCAGACAGCCAGGGCCAGGAATTATTACAGCATTCATCTGCCAACACTTCGGAATCCATCGAACCCACAGAAGGGAGCTTACGCTGCAGAGAGGACCTGAAATAATCACATCATTTAATGTTTTTCCAAACACCATCTTACTGCCAGTCAGCTCTTAAAGCTGTGTCATGGCTCGCTCTTTCTCACTTAGCTCCTGTAGTTCTTTTCTGAAGCAGAGGAGTAATGGAGCAAACCTGTGAAGTACTGACCTACACAGTTTCAGATAATACCTTCCTGTAACTGAAAAGACAATTTGCTTTCCTGGTGTCTTCAAAGGACCCAAAATAATGTAAGCTATTTAAGGGGTCCCTAGGAATTTTCATTTTAAAAAAGTGTAGTTAATGACAGAAACATCAGTATGCAAAAGGATGCAAGTGAAGCAAAACTCTACTTCCCTTCATTTAGGAAGGGAAGGGAAAGGAAAGGGAAACAGAAGTCCTACTCATTTTTTTTTCAGCAAATATTCACTTAGAAATGAGTCTTCTGCAAACACAGCTGCCTGTCTGTGACTGGAGTTCCAGCTCTGAATGTGACAGAGGGCTCCATATCTGCTCTCCAGGACAGGGAGCTGCTGTAGCCACGTTTCCAGGAACAAATAAGCTGAACTCTGTCTGCCTGGACTTAAAATAGCCACGTAGCTCATCGTTCCTTCAATACCAGCTTGTCTGTTCTACAGGAGCCTTGCGGCAGGAGAGCTGTGGGCTTCACAACACAACAGCAAATGTGAATAGCATTGTAAATCTCACTTTACCAATACTCTTATATCAGCATGTCCTTCAGTCAGATCATTGCTTGCTTTACTGAAGTGAAAATACCAAGACTTTTTCAAAGATGAGGAAAATTGATCAATGAAGCTAGATTAGGGCTGTAACTGAAGGATGAAGGAATACCTTACGGGCTTTCAAAGGCCGTTGTAACTGCAGTAAAGATATCAAGATATCTGTAACAGCAGACACTTTTCTGTGTGTAAGCAAAGTTCTTTGTCCAAGTATAATGCAGACATTACAAAAAATACATATACCTATGTATATAGAAAGGCACATATATGAGGGTTGCTCTGAAAGTAATGCCTCCCCATTTTATCATGTTGGCCCACAACATCAGAGGCAGATGTTGGTGGTATAGCAGTAGAGGTCGAACCTTCCTGCCCGTATCCCATCACATTTTCTTGCTGTATGGCAAACGGCAGCAGAAGGGCAGAATGACAGAATGGCATCTGAAATGGAAGTGCGTATGAAGCAAAGGTGAGCAGTTGAATTCCTCCATGTGGAAAACATTGCAGTCTGACATTCATCAACATTTGCTGAATATTTGTGGAGAGGTGAAGAGTGGGTGTGAGCACAGTGGGTGGTGCGTTTCAGCGCTGGTGACAGTGGGCACCTCTGCTGGCGCAGGCTGTTGTGAGCATGGCACGCAGGCTGTTGCTCATCAATGATGAAAGTGCATTGCTAATAGCGGTGACTGTTGAAAAAATAGCGTTTGTAGCTGACAATTTGCACTATTGAATAGTGTTATCGAGCTCTTTGTATCCATTGTAGTTTCCATGGAAATAAAAAGGAAGCATTACATTTGGAGGGACTTACACACTTCATATCGAATTCAAAGTGAGAATCTCTACAGCAGCTGCATTCAGTGGGAGCTCCACATAACCTCCAGCACATGCCTGTACTGTGTCACGGGCAGAGTAGTAACAGTGGTTCCAATTACTGCCCATTTACAAACGATTCCCAACAAACCTGTTTTAATGGCAGTGTGATCAAGGCAAAGTCTATATCCATCTAAAGAGGTGCTTTATTTGGTCTCTGACAGCGTTAAGCAAAATCAAGTTGTATCTGAAAGGTTCTATCACAAAGCTAGGGAACACCTTTTCTTTTTACGTGTTCCATGTACCCTTGAAGTGAATAAAGCACAGCCCAGCAGCTGTGGGTAACTGTCAGCAAGCAGAAGGAAACTTCATACAGAAAATATCTAGGTGATAAGCAGCTTTATTATTTTAGTTGAAGAGATTGTACAGAGCTCAGAAATCTGAGGCATTAATGTGCCTTCTTTGTCATCCCCGCCCAGAACTCCCTGGAGAGAAGCTCTTGCTGTTAGTTCTCCTCTCATAAAACCTTGGAACTCGTTTATTGGGCTGAATTGAGGTTTCTGGGCTTCCCCAGCTCGGGCTGTTAATGCTTTATCTCTGCCTTTTGCCGCTGTTTCTGTTCTGGAGAAAAAAGCTATAGCTTTTATCTAAGTAAATCAAGCAACATTGTCTCTTTTTTGTTTGTTTTTTTCCACATGTTGTAATAGTTTTTTCTTCTATACAGAAGCAATACTCAGTATGCCCATACTCGGTTGTACGAAGCAGCTGAACAAGGAGGAAAGGGTAACTGCAGCCCAGGCCAGGTAGCACTGAGGGGTAAAATCCCAGCACTGCACAACCTGAAGGCAGTTCATCTCTCACTGTTCACCTCAGCTTCCCACTCGCACAAACAACAGTAGCTACATGGAAAGCTATACAATAAAGAGCTTTCCGTCTGCCCACAGGTCGTGCTCCCATTGGAGCTTTTTGGGCCAGTGGCCGCAGTGACTGTGGGAAGCAGCTCGTTCAGAGTAAGTGCTGCAGGGAGCACAGATCTGCTGCGAGAATCCTTGGGTTGTCTCTGTTGTACTGATGTAACTGAATTGTTGTGCCTGAAGTTTTTAGACCACGCAAGTAGAAAAGTCCTCACACGAGTGCTGGCTAGGGGGAAGATTCTGCACTTACATCTCATTAGAATATACCTACATGAAATCAGGACACCAAAGCATTTAAATGTACATCTTGGGTGGCATAGAAGGGCTTTGGGATCCAGTCACAATGGAATAAATGATGTTAAAGCAAGTCTAACACAGAACGACCACACCTGGATCCTGAACACAGGCAATAACCCAACTCCTCCCCACCTTGCTGACATCACACTGCAGTGGCAGAGTGTGCTGAGACATGCACAGCCCTGCCCTGCTTGGAGGCAGGAATGCTGCACACACCATGGGCAGCCCTGGCCTGCAGCGCTGAGGCAGGAGTCAGCAGGGCTGCTGGGCAAGCCTCCAAGCTCTGGTGCCTGCAGGGCAAGGGCCAGAAAGCATCCAGACCATCCTTCATGGAGAAAATGGAGCTTCAGCACAGGAAGATGCTAGGAAGGCCTTACTTGATACTCAAGCATCATGGAGCTAAATTTGGCCCCAGCTCACCCTCTGAATATCATAACTGAGGTTCACTGTGAGATGCTGTGAAGCCACGCAGAGTGCTGTTCTCCAGGGTTACTGTTTCACGTGTTCTGCTCTCTAGCAGAATGGGGATGTGTTTCATTGCTTCAAATACTGAGGTAGGCACATCAACACAATGAGTTGTTCTGCAAGAACTCCTGTGGTTTTCATGGGCGGAGACAGATGGTTCTCCAGGGCTGACCCAGTGCCACAAGTGATGCAGAGGAGCCCTGAGTTAGAACACAAAGCACAGAGATTTGCAACAACACTTCGCACGGCCTGGGTGCTCTGACAAACCCAGGAAGAGAACTGCTTCTCAGCAGCATTCCCTGCAGGAAGCAAAGCCTGCTGCAAGCTCATCTACCAGGTGGAGCTGGAGAAGAGCCCCATGCTTGGTGCGACCAAGAGAAGGCTGGCACTGCTTAAGCTCCAACAAAGGCCTGATTCCTTCATTGGTTTTCAATTAGAAAAGTAAAACAAACAAAAAAAACCCAAAAAAACCTGAAAAACTGAACAGGAGAAATAAACGAGTAAGGGAGTTAAACTCAGGGCCAGCTTGGATACCATGCAGTATCCACAATGTAAAGCCCTCATTTACTTACAGTTCTGTGGGGTAGATTAAAAAAAACAAAAAAACAAAAAACTACCACTTCAGTGTTCTTTTCAGCCTCTCTAAACTTGCATTTATTTGCTGTCTAAGGACACAGAAGGGGAAAGAGCCAGCCAGCAGCACTGCTGGGAACTGCTAGCTGTTGCACTAGTCTCAGTACAATAACAGCTGATTTACACGATCAAAATAATTACTTGTATTGCTTCCTTCTTATCAGCGCAGTGCACATTTGGAGACGTTCAGATAAATACACATTCATTGCACAGAAATGACTTCAAATTGCCACTGTTCAGGTGACACTTAAAGGTCTGAAAATCACTGTGCCAATCACTGCTTCTGAGCTCATCCCTGGTCTCCCCACCTCCCCAGGACGTCCCAAAGCACCATCCTTGCTGGCTGCCACCACCAGTTTCTCTCCCACCTGGGCAGTGATCTCTCCAGGACGTGTTCAGACACAGATACGCCCATCCCCGCACGTGGATTTTATAAAAACTCAAACCCCAGCAATTTGTTTAACAGCAGAGACTTCCCTGTGCTGCACCCCTGCTGCCTAACCACACCTCTCCTGCCCTCCGAGCAGCTCTCCGAGCTGAGAACCTGCTCAGCAAGTTCATTTGGGCTTTCCACCACCTGCAGGCACTGGCAGCTCCCTCCCTGTGCCCGCTGCTGCTCAGCCACCACCACCTCTCTCCTGAGCCGCCACCAGCTCCCTGCTCCTCCTGCTGCACCCACCTCCCTCTGCACCAGGCAGAGATGTGGATGCGTTACCTCCATCTTTTGGACGAGGTCCTCCCACCAGGCAGCCCCACTCCTGCAGGGCTCACAGATTGCTCTCTGCTCACCCCAGGACGGGGCTATGAGTCACCACCTGATTAACTTGTTACAAAATCACAGCACACGCGCTTCCCCAAAACCACCCCAGTGGTGCGGGTTGTTCACACCTACTGGAAATGTAACCCCACATTCCTGAGCAAAGCTCACAGGCTATTGCAGTTTCTGAACTGTGTTGTGTTAAATAGTTCAGTATTTTATTTTAATTTTATGTCAAATTCCCAGCCTTCAACTGGTGGGTTCAGTGGTATTCAGATATCACAGCAACATAAAGAATTGGCTCCACCAGCCCCAACCTTCCCTCACTTAACGGCTGTCAGGGCATGGAAGACAGACCTTTAGTAGGGGTGAAATCCCAAAGAGAAGTGTGCTGGGCAACACTGGTATCACACCATCTGAGTGACATCACCTGGTTGCATTCAGCACACAGCATTCTCAGCAAACCATAAAACTATTCCAGAGATGCAGCAAGGCAGGGATCAGCAAGAAAAAAAGAAAAAAAGGAACAGCAAGAGAGAAAGAGCTGATAAAAAAAATTAAATAAGCATAGCTGAAGATTTAATTTTGGATTAACAAAGCTGATTTTTTCCTTTTGCCGTTAGGCTGGAGATAGAATACATGCAGGCAGGCAGAGTCCTGCAGCACAGCTCTCCTCTGCTGGCCCATGGCACATCCAGCACACTGAGCCACTTGGGGCAGCCCTTGGTGCTCTGTGTTACAACCATGGCACGCTCTCTGAACAGTGCAGCTCTTCACTTGACTGGAAAGCCTGGTCCTGCGTGCGATCTCAGCTGTGATCTCCTTAGAATCATATAATCATCTGAGCTGGAAGGGACCTTTAAAGGTCATCTAGTCCACCCCCCCTGCAATGAGCAGGGACACCTACAGCTAGAGCAGGTGCTCAGAGTCCTATCTAGCCTGACTTTGAGTATCTCCGGGGATGGGGCATCCACCAGCCTTACTGTAAAAAACTCCTTCCTTACATCCAGTCTAAATTTCCCGTTTTTATTTTGAAACCATTTCCCCTTGTCCTATTGCAACAGACCCTGCTGAAGAATCTGTCCCCTTCCTCCTTACAGCCCCCCTCCAGATACTGAAGGACTGCTCTCAGGTCTCCCCGAAACCTTCTCCAGGCTGAACAGCTGCAGCTCTCAGACTGTCCTCGTAGGGGAGATGTTCCATCCCTCGGATCATTGTTGCAGCCCTCCTCTCAGCACATTCCAACAGGTCCATCCAGAGGACTGTATCTCTGTTGCTCAAAGTGGGAAGGGTAAGAAATGTCCACCTCCTCAGCTGAAATCCCCAGCACAGCACTGACTGCTGCCCTTAGCAGAGCCTGCACAGCTGAACTGAGCTCCCTGTGGCTGCCTACATGCCCAAGTTACTCACACAACTGCTTACAGGATTTCAGTCAAAACGCAAAACCAGATTTTTTGGCTTGGTGTCACTCACCACAGTGAGTACTTCATAGGGACGCACTATGTTGCAGTGGTCTGTGGAGGAGAGAGCCAAGATATACAGCTGCATAACAAATCGAGACCTGTTCCCAGCTAAGCCCCGCAGGGACACCAGCCCTCCAGGAGTTCCCATTGCTGGATGGGAGCACCAGGCCAATGAGACTTTCTTCATTCATGATCAGCATCAAGAGAGCTCTGAGCTTTGCCTTCAGGACAGTGGAAGTTCAGTGTTTGATTCAGAGCTGGAGGGTGACTGGGGACAGCACAGCATTGCCTCAGGGTAAGTGGGGAATTCTAGCTTTACTAACAGCCCAACACACAAATGCACCTTTTGATCAAGTGCTTGCGTTGAAAAGGTCAGAAAAACTCACATCAAAAGAGCCTGGCATCCACTGGCTGCTGCTGAGGATTGTTTCTATAGTTGTGCAGGCCTCGTGCTACCTAACAGGCCCAGAACACATTGAGGCTTCAGGAGAGCACTGCACTGGCTTGCCCAAGCCACACTGTGCCCTAATTTCACACGCTCCTTGCACTTAGCCCAGCTTTCAGCCCACGCAGCAAAGCCCTCCCTGGACTCATTTCAATCCTCAGGTGGCGTCTGGGGAGCAGCGACACCGTGTGAAAGGCCCTTTGCCTGCAGCATCCCATCACAGCACACCTATGGCAGCAGCATGGAATCCCATGCAGCTTCAAAGGCTTTTAGACTGAATTACAACTGTGCTAAAAAAGCAGGACCCTGGCAATGCTCAGCATGTGACTTTCAGAAGACCTATGGTGCCCTGCAAACTCTGTGACAGAGGGAAATGAATTCTATATATGGCTCAGAAGAAAGCTTCAACTCACGCTTCATCTACTTAGACTACTGTAAAATGGTTTGCACTTCTAGAAGTTCTTAGATAGTAAATCCCCTTGCTGTTGAGCTTGCGTACACCAGCATCATCCACATTACTCTTCATTCCAGGCAGATAACTGGGTTAATGCCATTCTCCTGTTTCACAAGCATCAGGAGAGCTAATGGCTGCAATGAACACACATCCACATCCACACATTGCTAGCATGATGTCACTGAAGATTACAATAAACATTTGAGAGGCCCACTGCTTCTACATACGTACCTTAATGGATACAGCCCCAGCAGAGCTTCAGAGACACTTCAGTGCCCATGGGGGTGTGTGTATGTAACGCTTGAGCTTTTTGCCTCTCAAAACATTTAGTATTTGTTTTCATTCTCACCTCCATACTTTCTTCACTCTGTCTCCTGAAATTTCATTTTGGATTACGGTCAGCCTGGCTCCCTTCTCAGACTCTTTGGTACCAGTTTCTAAATCACTGTGGTTTCAGATGCCTCCTCACTCCCCTGAAAGCCTTATCCCTTTTTCTGAATTCTCACCCAGAGCAGGGTGCACAGGGCCACAGCCAGGCACCTTCTGGACATCTTCAAGGAGGAGATCCACAGCCTCCAGACAGCTGCGCCAGTGCTCAGCCCTCCGCACAGCACAGCAGTGCTGCCTGGGGTTCAGACAGCATCTCCTGTGTTTCAATTTGTGCCCACTGCCTCGTATCCCAGCACTGGGTACCACTGACAAGAGCCCGGCTCTAGCCCCTTTGTGCTCTCCATTCAAGTATTTAGGGTCACGGATGAGGTACTGCTGAGCCTCCTCTTCCCCAGGTTGTGCAGTGGATCCCTCAGCCCCTCAAAGGTGCTCAAGTCCCTATCACCTTTTCCTGGATGTACATAAGGTCACACAGGAGCTGAGAGCACATAGTCCCCAAACTGAAGTTAGATAAGCCCATGGTCATGTCCTGCCCAATGTGTTTAAATCAAAGAGAACTGCCCTCAGAAAGTGATGCAGTTTTCTGCCCAAAGGAACTACCACCTGGAGCACAGTCTAACACTTGTACAAAGCAGCAGAACGCTGCTCCAAGGCAGTACAATTAAGGACTAAAAGCAGCTATTGTGGCAGCACAGAGTTTGGGAGCCTGCCTGTGGTACTGTCCTTCATCTGCATCCATCCTTATAAAAGCCCACTTCCCAAGAAAACAAAGCGCTGATGGCAATACACAGAAGCCCAAAGGTGATCATTTCAGACTTCTTGTTTTGCACAGGTCTGAGTGAGAAGCTTCTTTAAGGAAAAATGACATGCAAATGCAGCAGGCTTTCTTAACAGACAGTAAGAAATGTAACTGGGCTGAGCAGTGCACGGCGCTTCGTCAATGACTGAGTCAACTGCATGCCTGATTCATGCTGCACTTGAAAGGCTAAGGCTAAAGAGCCTTGGGAGGTGGTGGAGAAACAACTAACTGGAGCTACACTACTATGGGAAAGAATGTATGAGGCTGATTTCAATACACAGTCTAATTATTTGGTCTAGTTCAGATCCAATGATAATTTTTGCGAATGGTAACATAGTATCCTAAGTCCCTCAGACTCAATTTCAGTTGAACCACAGCAAAGAAAGGTCTTGCTTTCTCTGACTAAGTTTTTGACATGCTTTTCTTTGTGTTAGACTGAGTAACAGTCTGAAGTTGCACTGTGCTCATCTCTGTACTGCCTACAGTGACACAGCGACATGGGCAGCTTTGGCCTTGCACTTAAAGCTCTCAGTTTTCCTGAAATGAAATAGGGAAAATATTAAATTCAGATGAACGTAAGCACACAACCATGAGCTGTAGAACAGATCTGCCAAAGACTGCAAAAATCAGTACAAAAAAAAAAAAAAAATCAGCGCAGGATGGTTTCAGTTTCATATCTAATAAAGCAAAGCTGAGGATTTGCTATAACAAAACCAGTCTGGGACACCATAAAACTCATGCAAATCTAAGGGGAAAAATATGAGCCTAGAAGTTCTACACAGTACACACGACTTCTGATAGCCATGACTCTGAATCAGAGTCAAATGTTAGAAGTCGATTATCCACAATCTGTATAGTTTTATATATTCCTGATACAGAAAAATAGAAATGACCCTGAAAGTACACACCTAACATATATTTGGAAGTTTTCTTATGGAGCAGCTGCTTCAAGAAGTCTATGCTTTGGACTGCCCAGAGGTAACAACAGCCCATCACAGAACTGCAGGAGGTCTGTGAGAGGGAGGCGAAGCTCATCTTCTCTGCAAGGAGCATCACAGAGCTCGGGACACCTTCATTCTGCAGGCTACAGAACAGTCCAGCTGTGCCAGCTGCCACAAAGCAAGGCAGCCACTGATACAGGCCAGCCCAAATGGCATCTGAGAGTGATTTTTTGTTAAACAAGTAATTGCAAAATCATACCTAGGGGGAGCTAAGGTGAAGTATTTCAAGCACATTCAGTTCTCTGAAAGCACTCCCCAGACAGGCAGGCTGTGGTGTGTACCAAACACACAGGGATTTCTCCGCACTGCAAAACAGTTATTGCAGGTTATGAATTTTTTGGAAATGGTTTGCAGGGCTGCGACCTGGGCATTAGTTCTCCTTTTGTAGAGAGGCACTAAAGGTACAAATAGACAATTTGACACAACATTTCCATGGCTAAAATCCATGGCTTAATAGACAGTTCCTCTACATAAAATAAGCATTTTTACTCTGAACATGTCAGGCATTACTGCTAGCCACAGCTTTAAGTCATCAATAGAGATGAAGTTTTGAGGACCACTATTTGTATTCACATACAAAAGCTATAAGTTAAGCCAGGCTGCCACCCTTCCATCTGTTTTAGACTGCTTCTGAATACAGTTGTTTTCCTAAGAGTAAAAACACCCATACTGCAATTTTTACTTTCTTTAATTTAAAGATTCTATTACAGAAAAGTTTAAAGTAAGGAATCCTTATAAGGATTAACTCTCGATGTAACATACTGCCAAGATACAGTGTAGCTGCAAGGGCTCTACTTGAACCTTCATATAAGTTGCTTTCTTACATACAGAGTCTCCGAACAACAAAAATGGTACTTACCATTGAGAGAGAAGACAGTGGTATTTAACAGTCCTTTCACCAGTGTGTTCTGGTTTTCCCCAAATTAGAAACACGCCACATTCAAATTGTAAAACTATGCTACTGAAAGTTGACAGAGATTAATTTCCTACAAATTGCAACTGATGAAACATTAAAATGAAAACTAAGGAGTGTTGAAGATGTAGAATGGTTTCTCTTTTACTGGCAGGTCAAATATACTAGAAACATACAAATATTTTCAATCATCTAATTCCAGATGAACTCAAAACACTGAAGTAACATACACAGGCTAAGAGAATTCAATATTGTTCCAAGGCACTTACTGAATCTCTGTGACTAGATGAAAACCAGAACAAATCAGGTCTGACAATTAAACAGTATATAATATAAAAATAACCTTTTGCTTACAATTTACAAAATGTATTACAATCTTTATCTCTGCTAACCTGCAATTCTGGCTGTGTGTGTCCAGCAATTCTGTAAAAAAAAACAAAAACAAAAACCCCAGAAACTATTTTCTAAAACTTCAGGGCAAATAATTTACAAATAAGGTACACAAAAATTTAGATCATGCAGAGATTTCTTACATCTTCTGTTAATATTTTATGATTGCAACTTTATCAAATTATATACTTACTTGCCCTGTACATATACAAAATAATGCATACACAGTAATCAAACGTTAGCAAAAAGTAGTCCATAAACACAATCTGTCCAAAGTATTACTATATTAACATATGTCTACAAGCAGCGTGTAACAGGGTTAAAAGACATTAAGGCAATAATACTTGAAGTTACAAAATAAATCATATGTAATACTTTCTCCTAAGTGTAATAAGGCAGGTAGATGGCCCCAGCAAAAAGTTAAGTTGTAATACTGGAATCCACTGTTGTGAACAACGTTTAAGGTTTTGCGTGGGATGTACTGTAAAGGTGTACCATTTGGTAGTTAGATCTACACTGCTCTGTGTTAGTTGCCCCCCAGAAGAGTGGAATACTATTTTTCTAGTTCAGTGGCACTTGAGTTTTCCAGTATAATTTATTGATAGTATGTCCATAAGTATTGGATCATGTCCATTCTGAAGGTGGCTCTCTCGGTCCTCTGGGCTTTCCGCAGCGGTTACCAAAACCTAAAGAAACACACATGTTTAATTCTGTTGTGCACTTAGACAACACCACCTCACAAATGTTGGCAGCAGTCAGAAGGACCACTGTAAGATGTGCTCCTGCTCCTACATAACAGCTATATTCTCAGGGCTAAAAAGGCTGCTTTCTGGTATCGAGAACTCTAAAGGTACTAAAGCCATAGAAAATGCAATTATATACAAATTGCCCGTGTCTGTATGCACTATTTAAACCTCATTTGGAAGGTACGTATCACTACATACAGTATTTCAACCTTTGTTATTATTTACTGATACTCTTCCTCCTGAGTACCAAAGCAGTTTTTCCAAATGTTATTTCTGAAAGCTTCCAATGCTCTCCAGAGGTTGTATCATAGAATCATAGAATTGCTCAGGTTAGAAAAGACCTTAAAGATCATCAAGTCCAACGCAACCTAACCCTCATTAAAAAAACTTTAGAAGTGATTAATGCCCAAGAACACCTACATTTCTCATTCTGGGTAAAAGTGTTAGTGATACTGATGAGACAGGGCTAGCTTATTTGGTTGGGTTTTGCACACTGGTAAATTGGAGGAAGGTAGCAGCAGCTATCCAAACAACCAGCACCGTTAATGAAATGTTCTGTTTCAAATATCAAGCAGTTAGCTTTGAATGAACTGCAATTACCAATATCTGTTATTTCTGCGGGAAGATCTGAAATTTGACCTCTTGGATCACTGGAACCAGAAAAAGAAATCTGAGGTAAAACATCTGTTGGTGTTTTGTTGCTTATTTCAGGACGACCTGGAAAACAAAGAGACACTCCTTGAATGCAGCGCTCATTCAGGCAGCACTTGGTGCTATTTTTAACTACAGCTCAGTTTGGAACATTAAGTGCATCAAATACTGTTTACAAAAATAAAGATTAAACAGCATATTTTTCTTAAAAACACACTTCAAAATTGTTCACATGCAGATGCTCAGCAATTTCAGTGACACATCCCTGCTTACCAAATACAAAACTTCCTTTTAAGGAAGCTTGAAAGGATATCTAAAACCCCCAGAGATCACAATGTACCATTTAGTACATCAATACAAACTCATCTGTCCACGGCATTTCTAAATGGAAGGTGCTTAAGGACACATTAAGTAACTATGTATTCCATTATTTATATAATCACATATTAGCAAATCTGTAATATTTTGGAACACTATTTCACTGTTTAAAATTAGCTCTATCAAGCATTTACCACATGCCCAAATGGACTGTAACAGCCCATTCAAGCATGCACAGAAGGTGTGTGGCAGATCAACCGAGATCACAGCTGAAGCTGTTTGTTTGATCAGGTTGCTGAACCACTGAACAACAGCTGATGGACTGCTCTCCTTACTGAAACCTTTTCAGAAGATCAAAACTGCAATGCTTTGCTAATTATGCAATGCATACACAGACACACACCTGCTACTCTGCAGTTTAGTAAACGTGAAATAAATTTACAAGCTTCCACAATTACCACTGCAATAACACAGGAAGGTTTTAGTTTAGCTAATAAAGATATTTTTATTTTAAGAAAGGTGAAAATCCAGTAATTTTGGTCTTAATTATTTTAGCATACCAAAAGCATATTAAGTTTTCAATGTGACTTATAGTGTTTTCTGAGAAAGCAGGTAGTAAGTTAAAGGAACAGACAGCCCTTTCAAAAATGCCAACGTTTTGAAAATATGCCTAAAATACTTGCTGAGCCAAGTCAAGGCCTAAACATTTTTTGGGGTAGGAAATAGGTATTTTGAAGTGAGAGATCCATTTGTTGCAGGCCTACCATCATTTTTAGAGATGTGCTGAGGAAACAGAAGCACTGTGGGCTGGAAATGGCTTTTGAAGCAAAGAAAACACATTTCTTTTCCAAAGTTAGAGCATGAAATATTTGCATTTCCAGAAAAAAAAAAAAGTTATTTTCTGATCGTCTAATAAAAATACACCCAATCCATTCTATCAGTTCAAGTGTTACAGTTACATGAACTGTCTCCTCTTACAGGGTTGCTAGACAAACTGCTAAGTGGAAAAAGCATTCTTTTTCATACTGAAAAAAAAAAACAACAATGAAAATGGCCACAACCTTTTCCATCACTTACCAGGTAGTACAGGTGAAGTTGTTTTCAAACCCTGTGAACGAGAAATATTTACAATAGTTTTATTAAATGCCTTTCATTAGTTTGAAGACAAAAGTAGTTTAAGATGAAAATATCCTCAAGGAATATACAACGTCTGTGAGAATATCTGCTTATCCCTACACTAAAGACTGGCTATAACACAAACAAAATGTTACAGTAGCTAATTAACACTTTACTATCAGGACTGCACTTAAAATTCCATAAAAATTTGAAGGGATCACATTACAGACTGTTTGCAAACTTGAATAGTTTCTCTCTCAAACTAAAGTTCCTGGAAATTCTCATCTGCCTTTTTGGCAATCTTTTAAATAGCATGAAAAGGCAGCAGTAAATCGTCTTGGGGGGAGGTGTAGAAAAAGGCAGAAATGCAAAGAGAATTTGTGTAAATTTGTAACTTTTTACCAAGTGTTTACACTGACTGACTTTGAGCAATTAGTCAATTGATGTGAATACTGAAATTCAGTGGTTAGAGAAGGATGGCTTAAAAATAAATATAGATACAATAAAATCTTCAGGCAACGAAGCTGGTTGTCCACATTTTATGAGCTCTCTGTCTTTGGAAATTTTCAAGACTCAACTGGATAAAGCCCTGGTCTGACACATACTTTGTGCAGGAAATCCAATTAGAAACAGAAATTCCCTTCCAGCTCAAATTGTGCTATGATTGATTAAGGGCAGGAGCAACTCTGTAAAAGCAGTTTACTTACATTCTAGAAAGTGCAGTTTAAGGCATATAAATGATGACATTGCTGGACTTTGAAAAACAGTTTTCTTGGAAGCTCGCTCTTCACACATCAATTCAGCAGTTAAGGCAAAGCAACAATCAGCTGCCTTGCAGATGCTCAACAGCCCTAGTTTTTTTTGTATGTGTTTTGCTTTTTCATTGTAGCTCCAAACGAAACTAAAAATGAATAATTAGTACAGACTCATCTCCTTTGCTTACCGTATAGATTGTTTGCTCAGGGAGATGCTGATCACGCAATATGCTCCACTCAGGCTGTGCAATCATAGCTGACTTCGGTAAGGGTGTGCCTAGGAAGAATTACATGAAAATCTTCATACTTAAATCCTCTTCGTGATGAGGCATTAGAACACAGCATTAGAAATGTGATATAAAGAAACTTACTCTAATCAAAAGCTGGTACAACCTGAAACTCTCTTCATGAAAAGTTTTCAAGTTCCAGGAAGGCTCGACAGCAGAAGCCAAACACAGGACTTCATTTTCTATTTACACTTTGTATCTTTAGGAATTCCTATCCAGTGCAAGAATTTTTTAGTAATGTTTTTAAAATTTTGCTCAGCAAGTATAGATCTGAATAAGGCACAGTAAGCAGAAAAAAGCCCACACAAGAAAGGGCACCATTATCAGCTTTTGCTGAAATAATGAAAAAACACAATCAAAACTGAAGTACTTTTAGTGGCTTCAGGCCTGAAGAGATATGTATTTCTTGTGTTCTTACAGAAGTCCTAAAATTATGTATTTTCCTACCACAACATATTGAACAAAAGGATCCCTTTGACTCAACCAGCTATACTTACTGTATGTTGTTACACACTTACTGCACTAATATTTTTAAGCTGAAAATACCTGCTTTACCTTCTTCAGAAATGGTTGTGGAAGTTCCACACAGTGATAACAGACCAAAACCTGAGTAAAAAACTACTCCACCCCAGGCTTTTTATGTTTTTCTCCTTGGTTGTTTGTAAGATACCAAACATCATTCTATTTTGCAACTTAATTTTCATTTATCTTTTTAATTCTCTGCAGCTGCTAGTTTGATGAGTGAAAAGCAAAGATATCAGCAAGTTTATAAGTATCATTTTTCTCTTGCAGCTTCAGGCAAATAGCAAACTGTATTTAGCATAACAGGACTTGTTCACCACAGGCACTGCATTATAGAATGTCATTATCTTTTGTTCTTTCCTTTCCACTTTCTGCTGCTAATCTGATTCTGGGTAAAGGAAATCCTGTGTTTTCCTGTTCCTTACCTGCAGTAGCAATGCCACTTAAAATATCAAGGGAATTCTCAAAATGGAAGAACTACCTTATTTCCATACAGTTCAGATTGAAAACCAGCTCCACTAAAAGCAACAATGACATCTTCAGCATACTTAAGTACCACATCATAGCACACTTGGTCTGAAGTTGAGAAGTAATTTGACTGCGTTCAAGTGCTTGTGGAAGTTATCAAGCAAGCTCAAAATAATCAACTAAATATGCTAGATTTCATTCCATTTTACAATTTGCTCTAACACCTGAAAACTAACCAAAAAGCAGCAGCATCCAAATATAACACTGAGAGGATTTCACACTTTCTCCACAACTATCACAGAGCATAAAAAACTCACTTGGTTCACTCGCTAATACAAATGATTCCGGTGTTCTTTCTGGGAGTGGGGGAGAAGAGTCTTCACTATTATCAGCATCTAAATGAAATTTAGTTAAGACATGTAGTTAAGTTAAAGAACACATTTCTGAAGTCAATCTTTTTATATGAGAGGTGACCCTAAGCTAAAATGAGAAGTGCTCAATAATAGTTCCATGTAACACAAAAAGGAACAGACTTACCTGAAAAACAAGTAACACACTGTAAAAATTGATAAAACAAAATTATGCCATTCCTGTGAATTCAGCAACATACCAGCAGCACCAAGGCTGTACTGTTACTTCAGACTAACTGTCATATGCAGTTACACAGAAAAAGATGCTGTGTGATGCAGTTACACAGAAAAAGATGCTATGTGATGTTTCTCCCCATTCTTTATCCTACTTCTGACATCTTATTTTACATTTGCGTGTTGTGTTCTTAGAGCATCTACATGAAGAGATATGTATGGAAGCAACAGTGTTCAAACAGTGATAAATAGTGTCTGCTTTGGGCAATAAGGAAAAAAGTCAGTACTGCCACAGTAACTTGGTTTTGGAAGACCTGCATGCTATTTGAGAAGGACTGCTTAGTTATATGTTAAAGAAACTATGACAAAGTTCTCTGCCTCTCTGCTCTACAGAACACTTTTAATGTGCCTCAGGGTTAAGAACTGCAGGTACGTTTATATGCTTGTATTGTTTGGTGTGTAAATAACAATTACAGAATCTATAGAGTTTCTAAAGTTGGAAATAATTCACCTTTCTGAATATGCGAGCTTTGAAGCAGCTGGCCACACTATGCATCATCAACTGAACTCATTCTTGCCAGAGAAAAAGGCACAAGGTGTACACAGTTCTGAAGCAAGAGCATCACTGTAAGGACTGTCTAGTACAGATGTCTCATCTACCTAGAGCACTGTCACCTTCCAGCTGCACAGCCTTAGCACTTCCTTTCTTGGACTTTGCATCGCCAGTTTCTGAGGCCTAATTTTCTTCCCAGTTACGTCCTTCATGTGATTTAAGTGTGCCAGCCTGACTGAAAACCAAAGCTGAACTTTTTAGGACCCTTTCACCTTTAGTGAAGTGTGCTGGCAATCGGCAGAAACGTTCCTGCCTCATTTTGGGCAAACTTTCCTTGCTCAAACAATTTCCAAAAAGCAGTAAGATTTTCAAAGCATTGCTTAGTTCAATGGTTAAAATCATTATTGAAGCAGAACTTGGATTAATTTCACATGAACAGGATTGTTACTCTGTGCCTTCCTGGCCAGACAGAAGAGGAGGAAAGTAGGGCTAACTATTTACAGTGTTATGAAAACACAACAGCCAAAAAGGAGCAACTTCCAAGACTGCTACAGTGGAAGAAATTGCACCTACATTTTTAAGATTAGCACACCGCCCACTAAGCATGAATTTCTATAGGAATTTCACTTACACCACACTTCGGCTACCCAAAGCTGGCACTGTTATAGATACTTCCACTAAAACCAAAGCAGCAAAAAATCAAAAAGTAAAATTCTAACACAAGGCAAAAAACGTGGCAACCACTAACACAGAAACCAGCAATAAACAATGCAATAATGCTTTTGAAGCAGGTTAATGAGGTCTGTAGTCCTATAACCTAACAGACACAGCTCTCGTGAAAAACTGAAGAGTTACATCCTTTGCAAAGCTGCCACTCTATGCCATTTAAATCTACATTTAAAAATCTGCACTGTAAAGAAAGCAGCCCCGTTCTACAGATGTGACCAGGATAAAGACTAGCACTTCTGAAACACAGTAACACATACCTTTGCCATCTTCAGAACACATTACAGCAGCTAAGTCTTGCCTAGCAATTGACATTGGCAGTACTTTTCTGGCAGAAATGTTTTCGGTAGTAGTGGCAGCAGAAACAGTGGCACTTGCGGTTGAAATATTAGATGCACTTCTGCTCATGGCTCCATCAAAGTTCATTTCATCTGTGTCCGAATCATCTGAATGAAGAGGATTAGTAAAACAGAGGGGTGCTCGAAGAGAAATAGCAGTATGATCATCTTTATCACTGGAAGGAAGTTCAACTGTGGTGTTCGATACGAGAGAGAGAGTATTAACCCCATGACATAAGCCATCTGAAGACACATCTCCAGACACTGATGTACGCAGTGCATTTTCAGGCCCGTGCAGCGACCACCTGGCATGTCCCTTTTCTGTTAGAGGCAGACGGTCTGGTCTTGGTGGAGCATCAGAAACCTGCTGGCCCTGCAGACTTTCTGGTGAAGGTATTAAGGCTGTGTTAGACTGTGGCACGCTGCATTCCATACATGAGTTTTTAGAAGCATCCACAAATGAATCCCCTGAAATCTGTTCCTGTGACTTCAAGTTCTTATCAATTACAGAGGATGGTGCAGGCTTAACTTTAATTGCATGTCCCCTGTTCAACAGGGAGTTCCCATCAAAGCTTCGTGGGCCCTCCTGAAGAGGTACTTTCCTGATTTCAAAGCTCAAGTTGCGCTCCAGCCTTTTCTCCATACGTTCACTGGGTTCACTCTTTCCTGAAAGTTCTGTGGTTTTATTATAATTCTCATTGAGGTCTGTTGAATGCTCTGATGAAACCATGTGCAAAACTGGCTTTGGATGGTATCTGTCATTGTCCTGCCACACTGTAGTGACTGTCGGATAGGCTGATGGAGGAGATGGTGTTAAGATAGGTGGTACTGGCTGAGGCTCTGGAGGCTGCAATATTTCTTCTTTAGCATCTCCTTCTACAAGGCAACTGCAAGAAACAATGATGTAAGTTTTCTGTACTTCGGTAACATTTTAGATAACCATCTATCTGTCTCTGCCATAGTAATGCTTTGATACCAATACTGAACTCCAAGAAGCACTTCCACTGCATACAAGTGACATTTATAAAATAAGACTAATGGAACAGGCAAGAATTAGGTCAACACACATTAAAAGTTTTTCAGTATAACAGGGGTATAAATTCAGGCCAAAGTTAATCCTCACTGATGCTTTAAAGATTGCTCACATCCTTTCCCAGAAGCATTCTTTCAGAGATCTGTCTGCCAGGCCCTCTTGCGGCAGCACTCCAGTACTCTTGGCTTTCTTCTTTTTTAAGAAGTAGCTCAAAGGAATTCAGCATACAGAATATAATTTTCAATAAAGCTAGGAAAAAATTCTTAAGACCTTATATGAGCTGGAATACAGCTTGTCCAATACCAAACATCTTTGTTTATTTTCCTTCATATATCCAGAAGGATTTCACTATATTTAAGTATTTAATTGTTTCACCATAGATGTAAGGCTAGCAGTGCAGATCAAGTTTAACTGACATAAGGGAAGCACTATAAAAACATTCACAGTAGAGTATCATTCAAATTATAGTGCATATTAGCAAGATCATTGGTAATTATTGCAGCTCATTGGTAATTATTGCAGCTAATTTTCAGCTTTTTCAAAGAAGAAGCTCTACAGGCATACGGTCAATTGAGTTTCACATTATATTCAGAACATTTACTATCAAATATTTTGCACAACTAAGATCTCTACAAATAGGAATCATTTTCATTTCAGAGCCTTTAAAAATATTTCCTTTCATCATGTAAGCAAAGCAACTGAGGTACAAAGCAAATGAGGGAAAAGAACAGAAAAAACAGTTAAGTACTTTAAAGAAACAACGGCTTCGATCCAGGTAGATATAATCAAAACAAGATGAACTAAGGTTTGCAAAGGCCTTCAATTTGGCCACGTGCTCAGACTGAGGAACTGGCCCAATGCTGGCAAAGACATTCATCTTCATGAGAAAGTAGTACACTTGTGCAGAGTCGCAAGCCAGCACAAAGTCCAGGACAGTGCTAAGTAGAAGACAGATGCTCCCAGCCCCCTGTGCTAGACAGGCTGTTCCCAGAGTCTTTACTGACTGGTTCAGGTGGTCCCAGTATCAGGGTAACCTTGAGTAAAGCCACAACCAGTTAAACCCCATACACCTTAGTTTTTTTTTGGGATAACCATAAATCACCCAAACCCAGGTCTGCAGCAGGAGGCCTAGAACCTTCTCTTGCAGACAAGGTTATCGCAGAACATTCTTTTCTCTTGAAAGGTTACTGCTAGACCTTAGGCTTCCTTTTGTATTCCAATACCTTGTAGAACTGAACCCATTCAAAGAAACCCATCACAGTACTTCTGTGAAATATACTTCTATTAACAAAGCTAAAGACAAAGAGGAGAGGCCTTCAAAAAGGCAAAAGCTCTTACTAGCTTACTAGATGACAGACCTGTCTGTCTGACAGTATTTGCAATTGGGGAAAACTTGAAAGAACATAACACATCTAACAGACCTGGAAGGTGTGCCAGTAACAAACCTCCCTCTGTAAGGACCAGCAGATTACATTGCCCAGACCTTGGGCATTCAGGCTATTGACATGAAATTGCCATCCTCTCAGTAGCAGCCAATCATACAGTGCTAACGCGCTGATGAAGGATGAGACTTGACAGATTTTGTGGAAGAGAAAAATTTCATGACGTGCCATCAATTAACAAAGAGACCAAGCCTCTGGAGTTTGTAAGTGAAGCCTGGTATCCAAATACAGGCTGCCACTCAATTGCCAGGAAACATATAGCTCTAACACTAGATCTCTTCTTCCTAAGTATCTTCTATAAAGGGAGCTCTGACTGAAGTCTGGAGTCTAACATAAGTAAGTCTCAGCAACTGCAAGGAAGTTCAGAAAACTCAACTGGATTATCTCAGTCATGTAAGACAATCAGAAAAAAAAGAAAAAGATGCATCTTTTTGAAGTTTTTTAATCAGACAGTAACTTGCACAGAGAGAGACTGTCAGTACTGCCAAAACATGGACCAGACCAAGGAAAAGGGCTGCTATTAACAATTACATTTGCCTTGTTGATCAAGGCATTCAGGTTTCTTAGACAAGTCTTCACTTCCCTTTTGTTGCAATCAGAAAACTGAAAAAGCTTTTTTTTTTTTCTTCCCCTCACTTGAAAGAAAGCAGACTAGTGTCAGCACCGTGGGCCAAAGGATGTTTACCTCCTGAGCCAAGGTTGTTAAGAAGGTATTCATTAAAAAGGTAAAAGGCTTATGTGGAAATCACAAGGTACCAAGTTACATTCATTATCCTTTCAGCACAGTATTACCCAGTAATTTATGGTGAGGTTTCTTCACACTGCTCACATACATCAGTCTATCTTTGTCTGCCAGCAAAACCAGAAGCAAGAAGGATTCAGAAATCCTAATTGCATTTTCAGAAAGGTTACTGGAAAGCACAGAGGACAATCAGAAAACCCCAACAGCAATAAAACTGAACTCTACCTCTTGCCCAAGGACATGCCTCTTTTGTCTATCACTTAAAAAGCATCAAACACACCACTTCTATTACAGTGGAATAAAAACACAGTGGACTTGCTTGTAAGAGTTATATTGAATGGGGCTAGAGACCACAGCACTGCACAATGATTCTTGACAGCCTATACACAAGTGAAAGATATCGGGCAGGCTTTCAGCATCATGTGCCTACATGTCACAAATAAAAATCAAAGCAATACTATTAACTCCCCAAATTGCAAATAAGGTCTGAAAAGAATTTAACCAGAGCAAATTGCTGAGACTATCAGAAGCTATGTAAAAAACAGCAGTCTGCTACCCCACTCAGATATTCTCAAATTCTGAAAGTTTACCTGATCCAGGGTAGACTATAGCTTGAATTTAATCCTTGTGATTTTCTTAGGATATAGCAGTATGGAATAGATAACCAAAATCCTCATGCAAGGGATTCCAAACTGAAGAGAAAATTGTTTGGATTTTCATTTATCAATGTCTCCATTCACTGAAATGCTGCAAGCTCTCCAGCTTCCAAACTCTCCGAAATTACTATCTTTGTATTTGGAAACCCCCAAACCCAACCCCTGCAGCTCTCTCAGTTACTTTCTTCCATTCTCTGCCTGATCATACAGGGTTGGGCCTCAAATAGCTTCTCTTCTTCATGTGACCACATATATATTGCCATCTCACTTTACATTAAGATAGAAGCAACACAAAGCACATAAAAACAACTTCCCCAAAGATCATTTGGGAACTGTTCTGCTCTTGCTGTTCTTGAAAAATGAACAAGTTAGGGAATAAGTTATTTGTCTGAGTTAGTAAAGATAAGTTGAACAGAAAAAGTCTTACTCCAACTTAATACACACTAAGACAACAGGAAAGTGTCCCTTCAGTTTTCCCCCCTCCTATGCCAGAAAAGAGAGTTCACACACAGAAATGGTTACATGCTCCCCTTTTACCAACTACGGCTCTTTTAAATAATCACCACTAAATCCTCCTGCTGAACAAGGTTTGCCCTCACTGACCTCATTTTCCTGACCCACTGTTACATTTACAATCACTGAAACTAAATCCTAATCTGGCAGAGATATACCATTAATCATTACAATTAGCTAACAGATTAGTATTAAATCAGACATGACAAGAATCACAGGTTCACAATACTGCTCAGAATTCGTTAAGATCTTCACTGACCACAGTTTAATGAAATCTCTTCTCCATTTGATTCTCATGTATCAAACTGCCCTGTTGAAGTTACGCATAGAACAGATGACAGAGCAGTACCATCCAAGTCAGCAACTCAAAATTCACACTCCTGTTTAGTCATCCTCCTCATACACTGCTTAACAGAGTTGTTTAAGTTACTTATTAAATTTAATTATTTTACACATAAATGAGAGCATAGAGTAATCAAATGGGAAACGCTCCATTAAAAAAACCATTCCTTATCATATTAACACTGAAGAATATTCATTCTCTGACCGGTATTTGGGAGGTTTTTTTCTTAAAGGAAATAGATGTCACCAGGGACTTCCTGGCTTTCTCTGAGCATGCAAGATTTTTTCCACTTTACTGACATCACTGGATTATTATTACACACATTCTGCATTAAAAATAATGCTTTTGTTTCTTTATGGAAAGCAGAAATGTTGGGATAAGTATACCTTTAAAAGCTCTTCTCTAAGCAGAAGCTATTTCTGAAAGTCTTGCCAGACAATGTTGGGCATTATGGTCTGATGCATAATGCTTTCTTTGGGCACTTCCTTCAACAGCTGTGCTCTACAGACACTTCTCCCCCAGAAGGCAGAAAATTATCTCAACTGCTAACATTATTCCAACAACAGGAAACACAAGACAGTATAATAAAAATAGCTTGATTGAAAGTTCCAGGAAAGCTCATGAGGGTGGATATTGAGACAGAAGAGATTCAGTGAACTGAAGAATGACAGACCATTCAAAAATACTTTTCCTGTATTAGATACAAGTTAACCCTGCATTGTTTTTACACAGTGCTAAAGCAAGAATTTCTCCTGTTCAGTTGTAAAATCAGCACGCTAAAAAATAGAAAACCTCATAACCCAACCTTGACAATGTCTATTTGCATGCAACTGTTACCAACTGCCTGGTAATTCTACTACCTCTGCAATTCCACAGAAGTAACAATCTGGGGATTTACCTTCAGTAATCAAGACAGCTCTTTCACCTGTTTTTACTGCCACAATCTGAACAGCAAGTGCAGCATCTTATTGCCAAGTCCTGCTTGCCAAATACTTCAAACGCAGTGACTGACCCCTCGGCTGCCAGGTAAACCATGAACCAGGTGCCATCTCCATCTACCACCTGGCCAAAGGACTGAGTGGTGGGAAGCTGCATATGAGAACTGTGAGGATGTTTCTAGACAGTCACTCGAAGGCTTATTTAAGAAACAGAACTTGAACAGTTGTGATAGAAGCTTCTGAGCACTGGACTATTCAGCTATTTGCTGAAGTAACTGAAGCACCGAATGGGGGTAAGAGGAATGGCTGAACACACTGCCTGTTTCAAAAAGTTCGGCACTTGCCTCCAAAATATTAAAAAAAACATTTTAAAGCAAGAAGTTAAAAGAATATGAGAAAATTGAGGCATATGTCTATTCCTTCTGGAAGTCAAGAGTCTATTACTGATTAAAAAAAGAGTTTGTAGCAAGACAAAAGACTTATTACAGGAAAAATACTTTCTGACACTAGATTTTGTTTAAAATTGCAGTGGCTAATACAAAGATTTAACATGTTTTCAACTTGATTACATACATGTCATTATAACAAATAATCTTGAGAGGAATGCTATTTTTCTAATTTTTTAGAACATTTTAGAGGCTCCTCTAGCCCTAATGAAAAAGGGCTATATTATTAGAAGCAGGGCACTGCAGGTTCAGATTTAAATAAAAGTTGGCCAGTGGTCAAAAGAAAAAAAACACTTCAAGCAATCCATGGCTATTTTGTGAAGCATCATGTAGGGTTTTGTTGTCAGATAAGAGAGTGATATCAAGGTCAAGGAACGTGGCTCTGATCAACTAAAAATAGATACCAAGCTCTACATCCTCCTTCATAAATGAAACAGGAAAATTAAACTTTGCATAAGCAGGCAGCAGTAGAGAACTTAAGCATTAAATCACTGCTATCCATGTGGGAGAACAGCTGCAGTTTGGTGAGGTTATCATCAACTGTACTACAGATAATGTATAGAGGATGCATGAGAAATAAATAAGGAAGTCACCTACTGGAGATTTTTGGGGAGCAAAATTTAGTCATTAGACAGAATTGCAAGCACAATTGAAAGATAAGTCAAGCAGCTATAATATTTTATCTTTTTTCTCCTTCAGAGCATGTATGTCTTCAGTGCACTGCAGCACTACAGAGTTGTTAACTTTTGTGTTTATGCCTCAGTTTCTCAATTTCTTTCAAATTGTGTCATCTTCTGTGTACATTCAAGAGTTTTCTACAGCCAACCTGATTAGAATTAACCTTTTTTTTTCCTCCCAAATATTTTAAAATGAACTACTGAACACACAAATATCTCAGAGACTGTTTGCTAAACATATCATCTCTCCAAATTCTGATGTACCAATTATCTCCTGTAGACTTAAAGCAAAAGCTCAACTAAAATATATGTCTTAAATAGCAAATAAAATATATATGCAATTTGATTACCTATGGTCGTAAACGTAAAACAAAATCTAGTCATGCACTCTTCCCACCTTCAACTGAAAATAGTTATACAAGTCTCATTAAGAGGGAAAGAATGCTTTTCAAGCAATATTTAACACAGATTTAAGCTTCAAGGTGATTTTCACAAGTAATTGCAAATTACAAAGCCAACCAGTCTCTAGAATAAGGTGCTGGTGTACGTTCTCAAAGCATGAATTGTTCCTGTTTACCTCAGTAATAATCAAGGAGTAATAGTCTCTTTTTTGTTGTTTAAATGTTAACACTGAATGCAAATTCCATGAATGGAACCAGCTATGTTCACAAGTCTTGTAGCAAATGAATTACACTAAAGCATTACAGAGTGATAAAATGAAAGGTCAGAAGGCAATACAATTCTAGAACCTGTGTAAAAAGTACAGTAAGATACCACATGTGGGGGTAATAAAAGAGAAGAGAGGCAAGAAAAACACCTTCCTGGGAAAATAAAAGAGAAGAGAGGCAAGAAAAACACCTTCCTGGGAAAAGTTCTACAATTTATAGTGGTTAGTCATTGGAAAGTGCCACAGAAAAGATGCCACGACCTCATTCAATCATTAAGCTGAAGTGTGTTGAAACAAATAGGAGTCAGAATCATCATTGTATCATGAAATGTAGTCCTGAGATGCAAGCTGGATGGAAACACACATTTAACAGTTACATATTTCATACTAAGATTAAATTCGGGTCTTCCACTGCTGTCCTTACCACAGAAAGAAGTATTAACCTATTCCAGAACATTCATAATTCATAAAACTCTCCAACATCACAGACAGTATCATACTGTAGATTGTAAAATTATCTCCCACATCAAGAAAATAAGACACAAGTATTTTGTGTACACACAACCATTGGAAAACAAAGTGTTTCCTCAGAAGCTTCTTCCATGAAGGATGCAGTTAATGGTTTTTCAAAAAAAATTATCTCCATTTTAAAAGGACAGCAGCTTTGCTAAACACTTCCATCTATTCACCTATAAGAAACCAACCTTCCTGCCATTGTTGGCAGATAGGAAAGTATTAGTTTATGGAAGAAAGCCCAAAAAAGACCAGGTTTTATAACAGAGATGAAAAGATACTAACTTAACCGTGCAGTAAAGAACAATGATCTGCAGATAAGAGAGCAGATGCATGCCTAAGCATCAATTATATACATGATTATTTCATGACTATAGAAAAATGGCAAGTAGTGACCTAAAATTATTTCAGGAAACATTAACTAGTAAGGGAATTACCTACTGGATAGAAATCATATCTTCTATAAATAGTCTCTGAGTTAAGATCTCACCACTAACACAGATTACAAGGCTTCACTGTTATAATCTTTATCTACATAATTAGATATAATCACATTACCTTCGATCTAAACAAGGTTAAATGGTGTTATCTACACAGCACAAACTGTTGTTGGTAGAAAGCTACAACTCTTTTTTCATCTCTCTCTTTCAATGTCATCTTCTCTAACTTCTGCTTCAAGTAACAATTAATGAGTTAACTGTAATAACTACTAACATTCTTATTTAATCACTAATGATTATTACCAACTACTATTTCCAATGTTACATTATTGCAAACATCATTCTCAGACAACAAAAGAAGCTGAGAGAGAGATTCATTTGTGGTAGTTTGCATATATCTTCAGTAAGTAAGCATTAGAATCCCATGTAGTATTCCAGATCTGTTCTAAACTACTAGTTGGTTTTAGAGTACAATACTTACCATACCTACATTTATTCCTCGAACAAGATGACACTGCAATACTGAATGGACATGCACACTGCTACCCATTTTGAGTTGCCAATATTCAAATGGTTCCTTATGTCCAATTATATTTTAGTAAGACACATTTGAAAATTTTCCTCCTTTACCAAACCTAACCTGCTTTCGAATTTAAAATTTGTTTTATTATACAATCACTGATCTAATCTTGTCAGCCCCTCAAAAAATAGACTCATCTTCTGGCATTACTTGGACCCTTGCCAAATACAGGGCTGGAAAGAAAAAAATCCTGCTACTGACCTGACTTTGCACTACACCAGTTAGATCATAGTCTTAAAGCTGACTAGTTTCCTTATATGAGCATTCTTGCATAGAATGTAGTAAGTGGATGGTTGTTGTGTCATGCAAAACCCCCATCTTGAAACCCCAGTGCTTTGAAGGCACTGAAGAAACTCCTGTCCATCCAACTACAGACAACTGAAAACAGGCAGGACCACCTGTCAAAGGCCCCCACATCCTTTCAGATACTAGCTAGGTACACAAGAGCTTCTTTGCTCATACTCAGGTTGGGTACCATTTTAGGTAAAGGTAAAAGCAAATGGACAGACAATATCTAACTCTCTCAAAGTCTACGTACTTCAAAAACTAGAGTGGATTTTATTTTTCTTCTGTTGAATGGAAGGTCCGGTGAGACCAATTTTCCACTTACAAAGTGAAACTATTCAGTTAACGTGTCCTAGTCATTAACAGTCCCTGTTTGTGTGGTAATGTTTTATTCAATAAACAGATAATCTTTTCACTATGCTTTCGCCTCCAAAAATGAGGGTTCTAACACTCCTTTAGCTTATCTTGCTGTTTTAATTTTTTGCAGTATCGTGCTTTATTGCTGCTATAATCAGTGGATCAAGTAGATACATCTAATCTTATGTGTTTGTCTACTTGTATTTCATTACTGCAAGACTGATAAATTCAAACACAGACTTTACAAAGATATCAAAGCTTTCTGTTTACAGAGCTGATTACAAGACTTCTATTTTCATTACATATATGTTTATAAATAGAATAAAAAACATCATCTTAAAGTCTTTGTAGTATCAGTAGTTTGATTCTACTTCTTAATATACAAAGCAAGTTAATCTGAGAGCTTAAAATACTGTATTATGATAGTTAAGTACCTGCGGGTCCGTGGAGGCTTTGGTGGTGGAGAATCCTGTTTCTGAGCATCTGAAGAACTCACAGCATTCTCTGTATTATTTTCATCCTGATAAAAAGAAAACATTTTCATTCATAGCTGTAAAGCTGATAAGCAAAATAACTATGTTCTAAAGATCTATAACACAAGGCAATACTTAATTTGCAAGTTGGTAAGGTTTAATGCATTGTCTTAAAACATTTTCAAATCATCTCCCATTTGTCTACCATAAAGTTTAACTTACTTGATAAAGCACATATGAGGAAAACCATAAGTACATAAGATATGTATTAGATATGCATGCATTTGCACACATACGTATTTTTATATAGACACACATTTCTACATAGGAAAAACAGTATGCAGGAGTCTGAAGTTGATAAATCATTTCCATACACACACTACAGCCAAAGATCCAATGAAACAAAGGACAAATTTAGTGCTCTCAAGTTTAGTTTTCAATCTCCAATAATTTCATTTTGAAAAGTGATTAAAAAAAAAAAGAACTACAAACATCTCTAATTTATGCAATGGATTTCAAAGGACAATACCAACTTCAGACAACAGAACCCTTACCCTCTTTCAACGAATCTGTTCATAGGAGAGGACAGAGACTGACCTCCTTTGCTCACACAAAACAATCAAAAAACTCCTTGTTAATTAATGTTTGTCAAATGCAAGTGTGACAAATATTTTCTGCACTGGAAGACAGATGATAACTAAGTTATCTCAACTGCTAACTACCCTCACATTTTACATTTTGCAACAATAAAGCACACTCACTCAACTTGCCAAAAAGCCTACATCTTTATGAAAGTTTCTCTTTAAGTCTCTCTCAGTTGAAAACTATAAATAGATACTGTCTTTTCCCAAAGAAACATAGAAAAATAAAGAATATCTGACCAACTGATGACGTTGCACCTAACTGCACTCTGAATAAGCTCTACCCAATGGATAACAATGTGAAATGTACTGTGAAACAGGTTAAACACACTTAATGCACTACTTTTTTGTACCTATTAAGAAGCTAAAACAATAACATTCATTGCAAATCAAACCCCTTCAGAGATGTACTACATCAGTACTACCTCAGCAATCATTCTTAGCACACAAAGTGCTGACAGCACAACACACCACTCAGAAACTGACTGACCAGAAAAGGAGAGCAAGTGAAATGGCTGATGAGATAGTAAGAAAAAACAAACAGTGTAATGCTATATCTGTAAATTGAATGCAGGACTTCGTATTTTAAAATAACATCTTGATGCCTTGCTTTCCCACAACATTTTAGAAGTCTTTGGGGCCCTTAATTTTCTTAAATTTAGCTTCCAGACAAGCAGATTTTAGAAAAATCTCTATAACAACATTCCAGACATTGATGGAATGAAAAATTACCACGTAACAAGGACATCTGATCCCTCTACTACTTTCCTGTCAAATACCAAGAATAGCAAATTTTAAGTTTTTTGCTTCAGGCACTGGGTAACTGTACACACTGATTTTGTCCTTAACATATATGAAAACTAACTTCATTGCCTGCATTTAGGCACAGAACCATTCAGAAGGCTGGGGCCAAAGAAGCAGGGTGTTACAGCATCCAACATCAATTCTCAGCTCATTACTTGTGTCATGTCCCTCCACCTCCATCCCCAGCTATGAAAATTCTGACTGCCTCCTGTGCGTGGCCATCGCTATGGATCCGTTTAGGGCTTAAAAGGCACTTTTAATTGTAAGAACTAGCAACTAGAGTTAGAAATAATGAATGCAACTGCACACTGGAGGGCAGGCTGCTCTGCCTTGTTTCACCATAGCACTTCAAAGCTTCATTAGGCAGAGATACCAGAAAGTGTGAGACTGCAAAGAAAGAGTTTCCTACCTTTGAGCACCAGAACTCACCAGAGCAGAAGCTTACAGTAACACTGATGTCACATTTAAGCCCTGGTTTTCAAAGAGCTACTGGCAAAGGCCTCCTACAACATAAACTTCAACTTGACTAGGACATACCCCAGGAGCTGCATCTCTGCTCTTCCGTTTGTAAAGAGAAGCATTTCTGAACAGAATTTTGCATGAGACACACTTTTCTCTCAGGCAGAAGAAAAAGCCTATTGAAGAAGCTAATATAGATCAAAAAATTTTAAAGTTCTATATGCATACAGCGAGTAGCTCTGTTTCTGCTTGAGACAAGCAACAGTAACTGAAGAGGCACTGCAGTATTCTGTCACACACTGGGAAGGCTTCAGGCAGATATTACATGTTTAAGAGGTTTCAGTTCTGCATTAGCTTATAAATCAGGATCAGTTCACTTTCAGTCACTTCAAATTAAGAATGAGAACATTATAGGAATTGTCACCAAAAAAAAAGAGGAACACTGTGCTGAACAGACTGAGGATTTCAAGATAAATTGATTCACTTTTATACAATTCATAGCCCGGGAGGTAAAGGATTTTTACTTAAAAAGTTGTCGACAACAAGAAGGAAGGCCAGATGCACTAACCCATGTAGGAGAGAAGCCTTTGCATTAACTTTAAGCTGCTGCAGCATTTTTAAATAATTGTGCTCAGTTACTACTGGACCTATTCTTCTTACTTTTAACTGAATAAATGCTGCTTACTGAGCTCCAGAGCAAGCCTGTTACTTGTTCTCAGCTGTCACGAAAGGTGCAAAGAACCAGCATCTTAAGCATCCTTGAGTGATATGAACTCACAGATTTCACCTTTTGTCATAAACATAAATAACTGCATTGATAACCATGCAGAACAACTAGATAGAGAAGTACGACTGTAAAAGCAAATGTAGGGTATCTCACAGGAATGACCTCATCACTAAGAAGAGCAGATGGCAGTATTAAGAAAAAGCCTTCCAGCCTTCCTAATCACAGCTTACTGGCATCAGCCAACATTGTTAGTTGTCTGAACAGATGTTGTATTTTAGGGCAGAATATTATTTTGAAAAGTATCGGCTTAGGAAAAAAACAGGACAACATACATACTTTATAAAGGCCAACATACAGAATTATATTACTTTTTTTTTTTTTAATTCATTAGTAAGAGTGCAAAATGATCTGTTTTCTTATTGAAGAAAGTTTTCTTACTTATGCTATCTAGGCAAGCTTCTCACTATAAGAAAACATGGGTAACAGTACACGTCTAAAAAAAGAATAGAACTTCTCCTAGGTTTACCCTCTATATTCCTCAGACGCTGGACAGTTCAAGTGTTCCTATACACACGTACTAAAGTTCTGTACATGTATATAAATACGGTGATGAATGGAGTTAAGTAGGGTTCCCCAAGGGTTGATATTGAGATCAATATCCTGCTTAATATCTTTACTGATGACCTGGACAAGGGGATTGAATGCATCCACAGTAAAACAGTAAATCTGCAGACAACATCAAGTTGGAAGGAAGTGTTGATCTGCCTGGAGGTAGGAAGGCCCTACAGAGGGATCTAAACAGTCTGGATCAATGAGCTTGAGGCCAGTGGGATGAAGTTCAACAAGATCAAGTGCTGGGCCCTGCACTTTAGCTACAACCCCAGGCAATGCTACAGGTTTGGGGCACAGTGGCTGAAAGACTGCGGAAGAAACAGACCTGGGGGTGTTAGTTGAACAAGCCAGCAGTGTGCCCAGGTGGCCAAAAAGGCCAATGGCATCCTGGCTTGTATCAGAATCACGGTAATCACCTGGACAAGAAGCACAGATTATGTGGTCTGTATAAATATGTGCAGAATAACTCATTTTCCTTTGCTAATGAAGACAAACAAGGAATTCTCATAGCAGATGCCGTTTTTGAATTCAACCTGGCACGATGACCTAAATTTTGCTATCATCTCCCAAGGGAAAATCTCTTTCACCATCTGCAATCTCCTGTGCTCGAAGTATGAAACCGAGCTGTCACTAAACGACTAAATAGAGAATCGCAGTTCTAGACCAAGACTTCCAAGGCATCACCTACAACTGAGGAATCTGCCCAGGAACTGCAATATTTTCTTTTAGAAGTCACAGAAAACGTCATGTCAGCCAGAAGCTTTTTGTACTAGTAAGTTACTAGAAGATATCTTGCAAAGACTCTTCCAGAAGTAATCTCATGGTTTCCCTCAAAAGGAATCAAGGCATTCCTTTAGTCCTTGTTGCCTGAGAACCACAGTGTATCAGCAGATAAAGGAAATATTAGACTGAAATAATACACTCGAATGATTCAAATTGAATACAATTTGCTGATCACAGACAGCAAAATAAATGTCTCCCAAGACACTTAAAATTTCTTTACAATGCTATAATGGTCCAAAATCTCTCTCCAAGATGCAAAACAGTGATGATAATTTCACCGGTGAAAACTTTTGGCCTAGTTGTCAAACCATTAATGTTTTGAATATTCACATTCTCCTTACAGCAGCAGATTCTTCCACAGCTTCTAAAAGCATGAACTACAGTAACAAATGTGCCACTTTTGCAAGAATGAGTGATTCTTAAGAGTACTAACAATGTCATATTTTGGAGAAAAAGTTTATTAATAAGTGGATAAGGGAAAACCACAAAGACTTGCAGTACTATAACATGGTTCTTACTGTCAAGATGTGACAAAATTCAGTAAGAAATACTTCTCAGCAGACAGTTGTATATTTACTGGGTTTTTTGGTCCTTTAAACAATTTTGATTTTTCTACATACAAGACATTCAACTTTGTGAAAATCCATCTGATTCACTTTTCCATGACAACCATGTTATGCACTTCAGCCCACAGAGATGCCCCTCAAATAACTCAAAAATATTCTGATATAACTGATATCTTATCAGATGATCAACACAATTCAGCTCACATCTGTTGCAAACTTCCAAAATTAAAACCAAGTGTAACCTTTTGATTTAATGGAAAAAAAACAGAGATGGAAACTTTCAAACAGGATGACCAAGAGTTTCAGTGGAAGGAAGGCTGAGTGTAAGACTCAGCTTGATGTTCCAAACTGAGTCATCAAGTCTTAGACTCAGTCCCCAGTTAGCCAATTTGAGACATCAAGAGTCCAACTATTCAAGGAGGGAATAAAAAACAGTTCTGATCATCAAATTTAGTACCTCACTCACTTCCCTGGAGGTGTTCAAAGAACGTTTGGATGTTGTGTTGAGGGATATGGTTTAATGAGAACCATTGGTGACAGGTGGATGGTTGGACTGGATGATCTTATAGGTCTTTTCCAACCTTAGTGATTCTGTGATTCTGTGATTCTGTGATTCTTATGTGGTTGTGAAATTCCTACTTCTGAGCAGTACTTCACTTTTGCCCTGGAATTTGCCTAGTATTGGGACAGTTGAAAGTACTGCCTGTGTCTAAAGAAACCTTCTCTTCCACTTTCTTGTGTTTCAAATAATACAGAGTGTCTAAAGCACATTTACAGTTCTAAGAATTCACAATAAGTACAACTGTGCTGTAATAGTATGTAGTAATTTATTATATTATACCATACATGCATTTTCTACAAGACTTTGAATTCTTCTCTCAAAATGTTGTAATTAAGATACAACCCTAACTGAACTCTAGATGTTGAGTGCATTTTTGTTGACTTTGTACAGTATTGTTTCCAGCAGGGCAGAGTTGGCAAGTTCACAGGAACACACGTTCAGCATTGTGTCTAAGTTACATCTCTATGAATACTACTACTCATTGCCAATCAGATAAGCTTTTTACTGTGATGTTGCTGGCAAACACTGCTTACAAAGCTTAACTCAATTCAAGAAAAGCAACTGGACAATAAAACTACAAAGTCAACCTTACGGAGTACTCCAAAACTTCAGGTAATACATAATATTCATAATATAACAAGCAGGCAAAAGAGAACACCTTCCAGCATCCTATAATAGTACTGTATCAGAAGTAGAGCCATTCTTTTATCTGCAACTGTTCTCACTGAACACAATTAAAACCCCTCACATAAGCAGGATTCTACACTCGCTGTAGTATCCATACTTTCCCAAGTATAAAGTAATGATTTTGTTTCATAGCGAAGTACTTTCTTGGTAACAGAAAACATTTTTGTCCATGTTTAACAGATGCTCAAAACCAGAAGACAGCCAAAATATTCAAGAACTTCTCCACTTATTACTTATTTCCAACCACCCACTAACTTAATGTGTTTATTCCTATATACCCATTCTAATGCTTCTCACTTGCCCCACTATTGCTATAAATGATAAATGTTTACTTCTGATAGGCAGACTAAGATCTAGGACAGAACCTGAACATATTCCACTACATTTGACAGTGATATGAAAACTTTCTGCAGCAGGCTTAGTTTCATCTCAAAGTAAACATGCATTCCAGGGCACTAAGACATGCATCAAAAAACTATGTCACCTCATTTAGCACTTCTTCCAGACCACAGATGTTCAGGAATACATGTCAATAATATGAAACATTTTTGATTCTAGGAAGAGTGCAGATACAGGTCAGATCAAAGTCAAATAGCTAGAAGATATTGCAGACTCTTATGCCTTTTTATTTATTTTTTTTTAAAGACAAAGTAATGTCATTAGGAATCTGTTCTGTACAAACCTAATGAATCTACATATTCCAAAAGCTACCACATTTATTTATCACCAGTAAAATGAAAATTCCCACTCCAATTATGCTGAAGATCAAACTCAACTCACTTAAAGCAACCTGCCCTACCTACGTTGTACTTAGCCCATTAGGTTATTTCAGTGATGACTACAAGCCTCAGAACTATTGCATGAATTGACAGAGTCTGAAGAGAACTAACAGAAAAATGCCTGCTTTTTTTCCGGGAATTAAAAGTGTTTTAGACTTCCTACAAAGAACCATGTAAAAATGCTAAATCCCTACAATTAAAGATTTTTTCCAGCAAAGTGCAGTAGTAAGATAAATGCAAATCTACTGGGTTAAAATTGGGTCCAGCACTACAGTGGTGACAGGGAGGAAGGGAGAATAAAATTGGATGAATTAAGCTCAGTTCAAACACACAAACTTACATGCAAACCGAGCATTTCATTTTAATGTGTTCTTCATTACACCATTTAACAAGTAACTCACAGAAAGTCAGACATTTTCATTTTGTCATCAGTTTTTGGGCAAGTAATGCCAGTCAAAGCAAGATACCAAACAGTTCAGCTGTCAACTACTATCACTTCACCAAGATACTTCACTCTAAATTGATGTACATACTAAGTTTTGCATTTCATCCATCCTAAAATTCTTTCTATTACTTCTCCCAACACAGCTGGCATTTGGTATATGTGGCAACTATTCTGTTATTTATCAGACTTAACTCTTATAATCAAATTTAAGTGTAAGCTAAGTACAAGAGAACTCCCTACTCAGCAAAAAGCACTTGTAGTGCAAACCTGCTTCATAACAGGAATGAACAATTAAAAATAAGACTTCACAACAAAAACTCAACCACAGTTACAACTGATGAAAACTCATATGGGAAAGGCACATACCACTCCATCTGCAATCTTCCAGTCCGTACAGCTTTCATACTTTTGCAGTTGCTTTTCAAACAGTTGTGCTATGGCTCGATGGACAAGTTCATACTGCTCCTATAGTAATTTTTCAGATAAAAATTAGTGCACAGGACCTTTATATAGAATGAATGATATATTATCGTAAGATGCATTTTAAAACAAACTATACCTTTGTCTGCACTGCAGAATGCCTTTGCGTCCTCATTTCCTGTATTAAATTAAATACGTTGAACTCTTCAGGTATTTTCTGAAATATAGAAGGAAGTCAATTATATTGTTGTAACCGCTTGTAAAAATAGCAATACTTTTGGATGCCTAACTTCTGCAAGTAAACAATCAATTCTTCTGACTTTGTAGCCACTCAGAATTCTTTTATAAAGCAATTCTTCTCCAGAACTTGTTTTTAAACATTTCATTTTGACCAGATGAGAGCATTTAAAAGCATTCTGAAAATGAGACATTCAATGGAAGCATTAACACGACATTTCACAAGCTAGAAACTCCCAGAAGACATTATCTCCTTACGTTCTAAATATCAAGACTTCAAAAGCTGCAAAATCAGAGATGCTGGAAACAGCATCCAAAATCACTTAAAACTGAAATATATCCAAATGTGGAATATAGTTCAATGCTTTTTTTTCCTCAAAAAAATAAAAATTTGATGTCAAAGGAAAGTTCACACCACAGCATGAATGTGATGAAGGTAAACATCCAACCTGTCGTAAGAATTTTAGAACACAGAGACATTTCACAGTTTCAGAACATTTGAAAGCTCAATCAATTGTTGTTATGAAATGATGGAACGCCACAATTTTTTCTTGTAAGGTTCCTTACCCCAGCTTTAAGCAAATTCCATGTATAATCTATGGCACAGATGGCTCCTGTTCTTCCACACCCTGCACTTTGAACATAAACAGGTACATTAGAAACTGTTTTAAATGGCTGAAAAGGCACTACAAGCTTCATATTTTCAGAACCCATATAAAACCAAAAACATTTAATTCCTCCAACTATCATTTTAAGCTTGTTCCACTTAAACCTGTAACATTTTCAAATAACAAATTTAGTAGAGCAAAATTAAAGCTTTCAATACAAGTTTTTTGTGGCTGACCAGAACTGCAGTCATGAAAAACATTTTGATATTGACTTTTTCACTGCTTCTTTTCTTACACTATTTCTAGCTATCACTGCTTTAACAGTAGCAATTTTATCAAAGTTTAATGACAGATGCTAAGCAGAAGAATGGAACGCATTTAAAGAGTTTCCACATTTTTCTGCTTCAACAGCATACCTGTACTTTCCGCTTGCTATTAGCAAACAAGTTGAAAAAAGTGACAGTGACCTGTAGCACTTATTCTTCCTAATGCATAAACACCTATTTTTCCAGATCGAGTTACAGTGCAATAAATATGTATCATTACATAGTTGTGAAGTTGTACTGGCATTCAAGAAAAACAGAACAAAGTGAAACTAATCTCCATGCTAAAGAGATTTTGGGTTTAGACCCAATTCCTTAGGAAGGCAAGTTATCTGAATGCTGCTTTAAGACTGAAGATTTCTGTAACAGTTGTAGAGGACATCCAGAATTAATAAGCCTCTAAGGATTTATAATTCCCTGGCTTACTAACACAAACTGAGTATTTTCCTACATACAGTACAGCAAACAATGTTGATAACACACTAATGTTTGTTGTTGCCTGCTAAGCCAAGGCAATTCACAGCAAAGGGCCCAAGCTGGGAGGGAAAAGAATTGGAACAGTTGACTTAAACTGGCCAAAGGGATATTCCATACCATATGACATTAAGGAGGAGGAGTTTGGAAGGGAGGGAGTTAATCTCAGCTTCTTCTGCACCTTAGGGGTCTAGCTAGGCATCACTCCAGGGGTGGAGAACAATTACTTGTGCATCACTTGCTGTATTTTATATATATATATATATATGTAAAGATATAAATTGCCATATATATCATTCATATATATATATATTGATATATATATAGTCATATCTGTTTTTTCTCTTAGAAAATAATTTATCTCAACCCATGTGTCCTACTTTGTTGTTTCTGATTCTCTTTCCTATTCCCCTTGAAAGAGGAGGAGTGAGTGAATAACTGCGTGGTATGAAGCCACCTGCCAGGATAAGCCACAACAAATGATCTTCAGAAAGTTTGTCGTAATGAGGATCTGAATGTTTAAAGAGCCACAGGAATAATGTTCTCAACTGAAATAAAATTCTACTGTGATGTGAGTTTAAGATAATGAGGACTGTATCAGTCTGAGCCAAGTTCTGACATGAGGAAATATTCCTTCTTAGAAAACTAAAGTAATTGCAATTTGGAATCACACTAGCCCATCTCCTACTACAAGTCTAAATTTCTAAAACGTATATAAAGTTTAAAACTAAATGTACTTGATACCTGCAGTGTATGCAGATTGGTACATCTTCATGTTCCTGGTATTCTCTCATCAAACTGATCATGTCCAGAATAGAATCAAAAGATGATGGGACATCATGGTCAGGCCAGTTAACATAATGAAATTGATAGACACTACGAGTTTCCTAAGGGAGGAGGAATGAAAGTTGTTAATTATAATGCCTATTTCAGGAGCTTGTGTGAAATAAATTATTTGGTGAGGTTCCTTAGTAGCCCAGACAATCGAAGCCATTTTAGTTTATAAAAAACCTACAACTAACAGCAGCTTAAAAAAAAAAAGAAAAAAACAGGAAATTCTGAAATGTTTGAGTACTACTAGTGCATGGGTGAAAACACTGCAAGCCAGTTTGCTGAAGGAGTAAAGAAAACACCTCATGAACATATGGGATACAGAACCCATAATGCTGCACCATCTTAGAGATTCTCAGTCTCTACAGTCTTAAACTTTGAAAGGATGAAAGAAAGGCAATGAGGAAACCACCCCCTTTTCCAGTCATGCTCCAGTAACTGGAAATTTTCTGTCATGTCCCTTTGACAGACTGCAAAATAAAATGCGCGTGCAGGTAAAAATTAAGGAACTTAAAATAATTTGGGCTACATCCAAGACGGCTCACACTTGCAACACAGTTGTATACTTTTATCCTAGTTGTTCATTTGACAGTAGGCCTTAGGTAAACAGCAGGATTTAAAACACATTAGTTACTCAGCTACCAGAATTCCTTACAGAACAGCTCAAATTCTCACTTTCACTATTACCCAAACTCCCCACAGAAAAGCTACTTTACTGCAGCTCTCCACGCTGTCACATCTCTTGATTCCAGCACGTGCACAAAATAATACACTGGAGAGGCAGGAGCATGAAATTTTTATCATTATTACAGGTTACAGGTTAAAGGACCTATACTATCTTCTGTTTAGTTATCTGAGAAGCAATCTGGTGGACTTTTTGAACATGGAAATTTATATGATCTTCCAACTGAAACAACTATTTTGGAAATGATCCTTTTATTAAATCTGTGAGCACACTGTAGCTAGCAAAAGCAAAAGAATGCCCAGTGTAAGAAAACAAATATAAATCCAACTGGTTATATAAAAATCAATATCATTGGCAGGGAAGACAAATACATCCCTTTATGGTCCATCAAGAACTTCCACTTAATTACGTTTAATGAGTCATTTTTCCACATGGGCAGAACAGTCAGAAAAAAATAATTTCTAAATCTAAGCTTTTTATATATAAATTAATAATGAAAAGGAATCTTCATAGTCCTGTTTATTGTAACTTTTTAAGAAACCCATTGACTTAGTCCATAATAATCTTCAGCTTTCAAACTAGTTTTCCTCATGGCAATTAGGATAACTTCCATATTCACATAACTTCATGTATATAGTACATATATAGGATTTTGAATGATATCCCACTGAATGTCCTACAGAAGGAACAAAAGTTGTCCTTATTCTAGAAAACTAGAAAATATTCTAGGAATTGTGTTGAAGGATCTTTCTGCCACAAAAGCACATTTACCTCCCTGGTCCAAGACTATATTTAGAATTCTTCAAGGTAAGTCTGTAATTCTCTGTCAATGTGTGTTTTACATATACAGCATAGCTCTTTACTATCAAGAGGATAAAACCTCAAAGAAATCCTGAAGAAAATACAGAAGTCAAGCAGCTGAATATGATTTGCATGTATGGTATGGACAAGCAAATAATGAACCCCTTACAGTTTCTGAAGTAACCAGTTCTCAAAGTTTGGGTAATAAAAATACCCGATTCTGCTTTGGGGTTTTTAATCTTTTCGGTATTGTTTTTAATTCACCATACCAGTAAATGCTGCAAAAAACAGTTATTGTTCTGCAGTTAATTGCTGCTGTATCAAAAAATTCATAGGATGGTCAGCTATGAGATTCAGAAAACATGAACAGAAATGAATTGCTCAGAAGCACACATCTTGCTGCCAACGCCTAGGAAGCCACAGCAAACACAAATCACCCCTCAAACAGCACTGCATTAATAAACACTTTTGATAACTGCTGTGATATCAGTTATTGAAATGGAATAAAGTAATGCTAAACAAAATAAATGTGAGTTACGTTGTAAAAGATTATTTCTTAATACATTATGCCAAAAAGGATGACAAGCCTTCTTTAAAAGAGATTGCCAGCCTTTCCATTTTTGCAGGAGTGTTCCATGTTTATTTTTTCATTTACTGAATTCCTTTTAGGAAAAACACAGTCACCTCAAATTTGGCATTTAAGTTCATTCATTCTTAGCCCTTACACGAAAATAAGTGCTCTTATTTCACTGAATAGGTTACAGTTCCTTCTCACAATCAACACATCTGATATTCAGTTTATAAAGCAGATTTCGTGCTTTACAGCAGCTCTTTGGGACTAAAGATTTTAACCAAGATAAATTAACTATTTTTTTCACAATGAGACAAATTATAATCTTGTTTAACTGCCAACAAGTATTATATATGAATTGAGTTACCAGACATTCTTGAACATTAAGATAACTCTTCAAAAATTCAGCTTAGTTCTCTTCTAAAAATACATTTCTACTTTATCCTTCTATATAATTACACACATTTCTCCCATGTCTCCCCTTGCAGAACTTTACCAAGCAAAAAGACAACACAGCTCAACTTCAGCAAGAACATACCACATTTTCCACAAATATTACCATTTTAAATGCACAATACTTTTTTTCCCCAAAAACTACAAGTAGAAATCTTGAAAAAAATCATGAAATTGTCGTTCTTGCTTTATTTAGCAAGACAAGTACATTAATGGGCATAAGAAATATCCCTTTGCATTGCAAAACCCTCTTGATTAAAAATGAAAGTTTATGGAATGAATTCTAACAAGTACTTACACTCAGCCCAAAAAAAAGCTAAAAGGAAGCAGTCTCTTTTGACAATTTGATTCAGTCTGTGGTCATACTTTCAGTTTGGGTAAAGAACAAAATATTTCTAGGTTCGCAGCAGCTTTCCAGTTGTTAATGCGTGATATTAAAGACCACATGCCTTTGTCTAACCAAAAAGAAAGGTAGTTTCACTACTCTTTTCTTACGTACTTCAGTTTTTAACATCACCTCTATGTTTGACAATTTACATACATACAGAATCATCACCTAAAAAAAGTGAAGAGATTTTCACCAGTTCCCTTCACTTATCACTATAGAGAACTTTCTAGGCAACCATTAAGTCACAGATAAGGCCAGAATTCCTCATGTACTTACATTTTGAAATTCAAGTAATAACGTTCTAATGAAGTAATCTGTTCTTGCTTGCTCAGCTTCCTAAATAAGATAAAACAGTAATGAATGGAAAAAAGAGACAAACATATGTAACTAGAACACATACAGGACATAACTGAAATCCAAGCTCAGGGTTTGTTTTCATTTTTGAATTTACAGTTTTTATATCTGTTATTTTCCCAAAGATGGACAATTAAAATATTGATTCTAAACCAAAAGCAATATATCTTGCTGTAAGCAACATACTTGTGAAAGATTTTGCTTTTTCTTAAAATAAAAACTGGGGTTTTCCAAGTGAATAACTTGCACCTGAAACTGTCAGTAAGTACAAGCATTATAATATACTACTTTTGCTTAATTTCTCTATGCATTTTGTTCATCTAGTTTTTCCTCTTCCAGTTATCCTTCTGTAGCACTTCTCTTGTCTAAACTTCAACCTCTTAATCTGTATTTTGATATCCATTCCTCAGGGATTATTTTCAATGAGAGGGGCATCTGAATGGGTTATTGTCATTATCTTTGTTGTGGCCAAAAAACCAAATCTTCTAACCTCTCAGAATTTTCAAATCCACTGCTGACACTCCAAAGTAGGTTTACACTGCCTATACTAAGCAATGTTGTTTTACTTAAAACATCAGTAATAGCACAATTTGAAGAGACCTCAAAAATCATAACTGTTCCAGCTTTCCACAGTGAATTTTAGGAGACTGCATATGTGTTTTTGTTTCCTCCTCCTACTGGGTATTTACCATTTTCCATCAAGACAACAAATGCACTGCCTTGCAGGTTTAAAGTAGATATTGCATACCTAGTGGCAACAGAATCCATATACACCATCTTACACAGCAAGATGATTTATGATCACTTGACAGTTCTATTCAAGTACAAATTGAATCCATGATTCAGGTTTTTCTCATATCAGCACAATCTAAAGGACCCAACAGAAATTTCAGGAGCCCTTTTTTCAGCACATGTTATACATGTCTAAAGAGAGATGCATGTAAGAAAAAGTAGCAGAGGTTATGACAAAAGATGACTGGCATTGGAAAGGTGTTTTTCAAGACTTTGAGGAAGAGTGGAAGAATAGAAGACAGATGGACTGCAAGGACACAGAAATAGTTTCCTTTAAAATATATTACTGAATTGCTACTGAACTGCTGTAAACAAGTATTCAAACAATTAAGAAGAATACAGCGTTAAGGCTGTTCTACTGACCTGTAAGGACAGCAATAAGAGAAAATGACAAAGACACGCTGGCTAAATCAGCCTCAGGCCAAGAGGAAGAGACACTGGTACACGGATATCTTCTTACGTTTATATAGCAGCCATGAAAATTACAAGCAGTGAGTGATGTCAGACATCTTACAATAAGCTCAGAATCACCTACATGGCTTCAGCAGGATATGGTGAGAAGTAATCACAGCAAAAAATGAAAATCCCAAACCAAAAATGTTCATCAAATTCAGGGTCCACTGCATTATATAAACACTAATTATCCAGAGGCAATACCCAATCAAAGAAATACTACAAATTCATTGCCACAAGCTGGCAGCAAGTGTAAGGAAAAGGATCATCCTATACAGTTTATTTCTTTAGTTAAAGACTTCATCTATCACTGAACACAATGTGATAGGCTGGATGCATCTTGGCATGATCTGAAAATGAAGCCCTGACAACGTGATCAAAGCTCCAAGAACCAGAAGTGGGACAAAACGGGCCTCAATTTATGGAAGAAACAAAGATACACCACCAGATGTGTACAAAGGCAACCAGATACTACCTCCCACCCAGGAAACACCAATCTTACAATCCTATAATTATTTCTGTGGTTATGCTCCTACATACCTCATTCTTACTCACACCCTGAATACCTCACAAACAATCATAGAACCACAGAATCACCAAGGTTAGAAAAAACCTTCAAGATCATCCAGTCCAACCGTCCACGTCCCACTTATATCTTTCCACTAACCCATGTCTCCTAGTACCACATCTAAACAGTTATTGAATACCTCTAGTGACAGTGACACTATCACCTTCTTGGGCAGCCTGTTCCAGCATGTAACCATTCTTTCAGAGAAGAAACTTTCTCTATTTATGATACCTAACTTCATGTTCCTCAAAAAAAGTAAACCAATCCAGTGTTACTTTCATTTCTCTTACACATCTAGAAAGCATAAGTGATAATGGAAAGAAACAGCTACTTGAATATTATCTACATTCTTGATCAGCTACAGACATTCAAAACTACATGATGTAAAGTTAAAGAAATGGCACAAAAAGAAACAAAGCCATTGCACATGTTCCCCGCTTAAAAAAATCACAAGGAATTCAAAAATCCTGTAAGACTTACATACACATATTGCTTTCCATCATTTTCTTTCGTGTCTTCGGTAAAATTTGATATTGAACAATTGAGTGTTTCTTCCATAATACAAGGCTTGACACGAGTCGAGTACCTACTATAACCTAATGGAGCAATAATTCCATAAAACTCTTTTATAAAGCTTAATACTTACACATGAAACACGAAATGGTCCAAAAGTTACTGCTGCTTCCCCATACAACGGCCAGTAACGTTCACATTTTTTCTGTTGAAGCAAAGAATCCTAGTTTAGTTGGTACATGATATTGAAAGATGGTTAACAACAGAAAGAGTAGACAAGATGACAGTTACTAATGCCTTGTTTTCTATTCTTCTATTTCAATTGAAACTGTCTCTTAAGAAAGTAAGCTGTCCATTGTTTTGGTATAACAAATACAACAAAAAAACCCACAAATGACTAGATCAATAAATACAGCCTGTGGAGTCTTTGTATCAGCTGTATCAATTGAGAGGAAATTCTGAAGGAATTGGTGTTTTGATAGTTGGCACACATCTCGCTAAGATGTACTTCTTTAATTCAAAATAACATGACCAGAAACAGAGCATCAGTTCAGTTCTATATACAAAGACATAATGCATATCCTGACAGAACTCCTAGATAATAACACAACACTATGAACAAAGAAGAGCAGTCACATTCATTCTTTCTTCTGTGCATAAGAATAAGCGTATTCTCATTCAATCCTGGCAGATTACTTTTATAGTTTCGGAATTCACACACACACAGTTTAACAGGTAACGGCATATTGTCCTACACAAGAACTGCTCACTTGGTTTTGTATTTAGTGCACTTACCCTTCCCATTTCAAATTCTCGACAGGCCATTACAATTATCTGAAAAGGAAAAACGTAAGCTAGCTTTAGATAGAAGAAAGATCACAAATACTTTACTGCTTGCTCCTAGCTAAGACAACACAGATACTCCTTAACTGGCTGCCACTGAAGGGACTGATTTGTAGCTGCACATTCTTTTAATACTAAAATAGTGTCCAAGTTTTATTCTGCACAAAACAAGCCAAAATACTAATAAAATATTTAAAGCCTACCTAATTTGAAGCATTTGAAATCACTGCAATCCTATATGAATATCTTATTCATTTAGCCAGACTGTACTACTGTAAGAATGTAGAACCATTTGCTAAATATAAGAAAATGCACAGTTGTGCCTATTTATAACAACATAGATTGTTTTTTTAAATCTATGCAAAAAACTGTCAAAAACCAAAACAAGATTGCTTAGGCAAAGAAATTTCAGATATGACAATCTGAATAACACTACCAAAAAACACCAAAAGGTAACCCACTTGTTACAATAGTAAGCAACTGTCTTTAAAGGGTCTGGTAAAAAACAAACCAACAAAAAAAAATTCAGAAACAAAAATTTATTTGTTGAATCCAACTTGAATAGTACTTAAAACTTAACTCCTGACAATAATTGTTTGAAAAGATCCAGAAAATACAGAAAAACAAGTTATTCAGAATTAGCATAACTAAAAGTTAGACACCCATTTTGTTTCTAATGCTGCTTCTGCATCTAATTGTCTGTCCACATGAAGGGTCAAAATGGTAAGGTCTCTTGCAGGAGAAGGGGTTAAGTACTGACCTGTTCATAAAAAGACATGATTTCATATATAATCAAAATTATTACATCTTATTACTTTATTAAATTGAATAATGAGACACAGATGTTAATTCTGTAGTTTAAGTAGCATTCTAAGACAAACCTCTGCTAAATCACCGTCAAAATTCTTGTTAATAGCTAGCTCAAACAAGAAATACAATTGATGTACCATGAAATAGAGTAATACACAATTCCTGTTTTTAAGTAGGTACTTACAGCCACATTGTATTCCCATATCATCCTCCAGAAATCTATTACTGTATTTGCTAATGGTCCCTGGGTAGCAACATACGCCTTCGGCCCATGTACTCCCTAGGATTGCACAAAGGAATCATTAATGTTTACAAAGAAAATTTATCCACACTGAATAAAAAGCTTTCATTTATAATTATGTAAAATTAGAATTCTGTTTTTGATCCAACAGGAAAGGTGAACATGAAATAGGAATCCAGTGGACATTAGTCATAATTTTGCCAGTGATTTCAAGTGGGCCTAAGATAACAGCTACTGTACTGGCAGAGACTGCAACAGAAGGCACTGAGTTAACCAATTCTGTATGCTGCAGACCTGAAAGGTATCTATAAGTCTGCACAGTTTATTACATATTTCATGATCAACACTGGAATATTTCTTCTTCTGTTAAAGCACTCCCTTTGAAAAATTCATGGAATACAATTATTTCAAAAACCAAAGATTCTGAAGTGTTTATGTAAAAAGGTTGAAGACATTTAGAGTGGCTTGGTTTTCAGAGTGTTAGGAATAAGTCCACTTCTGCCATGAACAGCAAAAGTGCATATAAGCATGCACAGTTTGTCACACACAATGCCTCTCTTATGTTCTAAAAACAGCTTCTCTTAATATCTAGCAGTTTTAACAGCATCAATTTTTTTAAATATTTCTGTCTCAACTTTGCTATGGTATAAAGTTCCAGTTTGGTTGTCTGTCACCTTAAAATGAGATTTTTCAATATTATGTTTAAACCTAAAGCAAAATAATTTACAATATTGCCCAATAAATGACATCAGGTTTGTAAATTTGTTTAAGCCACAGTAAAAAAAACATTTTTTCCTCCCAGCTCTGAATTCTAATCTCAGGGTAAAACACAAAAGCTGCACTGATCTGAAGTAAGAGCTTCGACCAAATTTTAAACCCATAAAGATAATAATTCATACCTTAATAAAGTTTGCATTGATGTAGTCAGAATCTTGGGGGGGAGTTTTTAAGGTCAGTTTAACTCGGCTGTGATCAACTAAAAGAAAAATACATTTTTTAATGTAAAGAATTACAATGTGTAAATCAATATATGGTAGTAAATATGGAACACACTGTAAATAGAGTATCAGAAGGACAAATTAAGCTTTGAAAAAGTGTTCCCAAAAACAGCATCACAGAAACAAAGCAGTTAATGAAATCAACTTGAAATTCAATTGATTAGAAGTAAGCCAAGTGGCAGTCACACAACATTATCACAGACCATGACAGACAGAATTAAATGAACGCTTACTGTATCCATAAAGCTAAAAGAATAAAGCACAGCTAACTGCCAAGTTAAAGCTGTGGGCAGGTCTCAGTAGCCCATCAGCTATTGCAATACAAAACATGCACTGTGGCTTCTTGCTTCAGCACAGCCTGACCTCTGCTCCCCAAACACCGGGCTGGGCACTTGGCTGGGGCACAGAACCCTCCCCTGCTCAACCAGAAGCAGCCAACTCCTTTCATTTACAAGGTTTTGACATTTCAAATTTCAACACTGGTCATTAAGGAATCATCTCGGAGAACATTTCCTGTAAGAATACATCTTTGGAGATCAAAATTCTCAGAAATCTTTTAAAAATATCCTTCACTACTAAATTTGTTCTGCTAACATTTTGGCTGATACCAGTGTTTCCTAGAAAACACCAATATCATTCAAACCATCTCCACAATAAGAACCAATTTAATGTAGCACCACAATAAACTGGAAACGAAGAATGAAAAAAGTACCCTGTAGATCTGAATTGGAGAATGGGAGTATATACAGAAACAGCATCTGCCCAAGTAGTTTCTAATACTTCCTGCTCCCAGGGTTGATTCCTAAGCCATAAGGCAGCTAAAACTCTATTAAGAGTCTAAATTACATAAAAAACAAAGAACAAGTCCCTCCAAAAAAAGGAAATATGAATGGTTTTGGGGTGTTGGGATGTTTTGTTGGTGCAAAACATCACTGATAATAAAAGTAACCTCAAGAAGTACGTGCTGAGTGTTAATTCTCTACTGAAAACTCTTCCAAAAAGCCCAAGACAAGGAATTTCTTTCCAGAGCCCCGATAACAAGCAGAAAACATTTGTGTCACTGTGTGGTGCTTCCTAAAATGGGACAAGCCTCGATGAATGCAAAGGCAACACTAAAATAAATACCCAGAGAAACCATTACAACAACTACACTGTCATACATTATTGTATGTACAGTGTAAAAGCATGAAATCTTCATAAATATACAGTGATGTCACAAACGTAATACTAAAAAGTATTCTTAAATGATGGATTAAAATAATTATAACTTTAGGCTACTGAGGGCTCCTATCTTTCCAGCACAGTAGATCCAAAATTCTAAAGCAGCTGCCAGATGTCAGCACTTCCAGCCTTCCTTCATCTGCCACAGCTCAGCTCTTCTCCCATTTTAGCTCCAAAACACAATTCTCCAAAGAAAATTCTACAGCAAGCTCCAAGTTCAGGAGATTAACTGTTTTTGGCTTTTTCTTTTTTTTTTTAAGCTTTATACATAGCTTAAAGGCTCTGCTCAGAATTACAAATTGGTGTCTTCAAGTAATCAGTGAACATCATGGTTAATTTGAGTGTCATTAAGGATGGCTTAGTAAAAGGGTATGCATGGACATACTGCATTTATTCTGAAGACCGCATCAAGTTAGTACTGAAGTACTGATCTCTCTGGTAGCAGTAATCATTTCTGATATACAGGGTTAATCTCCTATTAAGCTGCATTTGTAAGCTACCTTCTGGATTTATAAAACTGAAGTACCATACCCATTCTTCCTCACAAACATCTTCTAGCTTTTCTTTTGTTTCTCTGTCAAGCTGGTCTGCCATTGCTTCACTGCTAGAACTTTTTGGCGTTCAAAAATATTCTCACTTCAACTGAATGTTTACCTTCAATTTTCCTCACCGTCAGCTTTGAGTTTTGTTCATTTTCCCCATTGTGATCTATATATCCTTTCGGATCCTAATGCCTCATGTTTTGATTTTTTCAACATACTAAAAGAAAAGCTCACCCCCATTCTAGCTACGGCCACGTATTGCCACAGTGGCTATTATGTCTCGTGGATTCAGCCTCAGTGCTACTGAACTTTTCAAGTATTTTTATCTAATTATCAATAAGCCTGCATGGAATAAGCAGAATAAAGGTACTGTAACAACAGCTTCCTCTCTCTCACTGTACCCATTTAACATTTTTCCTCACAAATTAAAACAAAGCCCGATAACATTTCACTGTTTTGCTGCTTTCGAGTTCAGTGCCATGCATGTCCTCCCTTCTCACTACAGCAGCAGCCATTATGCCCACTTTGTTAAACAGTCTGAGGCCTGTGGCCAATCTGACTACTGGAAGCATAGCTCCAAGCTCTGGAAAGGGGTGAAAACTCCATCTCTAGAGAAACAAAACCCACAGGTACACCACAGTCTGAAACACAGAGTTTATTACCAGAATATATCTTGAAGCTGAAAGCTAATGATGCCTAAGAACATTTTCAGCTTCGAATGGATTATAAGCCTTCAAACACTTCTGAGAGAGCTAAGTGGAACAGACTTGTCGTTAATCTTCTGGGATATGAAAAATGGCACTTGTCAGAAGACCAGCCTTTAATCTTGCTGACAGTTACTCGTATTGAGAAGCACAGCAAGAACTGCTGAGATGTGTGGCCTCATGAGATGCACAAAGTGAACTTGCAACACACAATCTTGTCACAACAAAATCTGTTATAACTATATACTTGGTTTTAGAATTTAAAATTCTGCTCTGAGTCACATTTTATGTGCTTGAACATGGAACCATTTTACTTGGGCCACAGCAAAATACAAACAGAAAATACTCAACACTGATCTCACACATGGCTTTCAGAGTATGAACCAGCAAGGAAAGATCAGTTCTACTTCAAACCACAAACACAGGCTTCCTTAAAATCTCAGTGAGATCTTATGCTGACGTTCATTTTCTATCGTGAAAATGAAAAAAATACATACGGTTAAGGACCCCGCAAGGTCCTGGACTATTCTGAGTTAAAATGAAAGCCTCAGCTTGATACGGCTTGAGACCCAACTATTGTGTATTTGGGTGATAACTTCCCCAGCAAAATACATAAATCTCCACTTTACCTGCCAAGTTAAAAATAAAAACTCCAAGAAAATGATCTTTCAAAGCATCTCCAATTTTGTTTGTTGTTGTTAACTAAATAATGAAATTTAGAGTACATTAAGAGTAACAAACCTTTTCCCTTATCCTCTATTAACAAGCAAATCAGACTTACATGGTAATATATCCTTGTATCTGTTCTTTTTCACATTTTCTTCCTTTTCACCAGTGGCTGTTGGATAGATCTTCTCTGTTCTGTATTTTGTGGATAATCTTCTTAATCTCTGAAATAAAACATTTACATTATCTTTGCAAGTCTTAAGGCAACAGAGACATGGCTAGGTATCATCTTCATTGACGTATATGGATAAACAGAACACTCAAAAAAAACTCTCTATCCCTTTACAATTTTCACTTTTTTTTTTTTTTTTTTTAAGCCTGATTACCCGGTAGGTACTTTTTGCTCAACAGCAGCTTACAACCAACTTGGAAAGACTCTATATGGAACTCTGAAAAAGCTACTAGGCCATGGTAATATAGCTGTATTCTAATTAGAACACACACTGCCATGTTAGGGCATAAGGATTGCATTATCAAGAATACATGTGAGAAACAAACATCTGTTACTGCCCAGGATTCCCAGAGGAACATCACAGATCAGGCTGGCTTAAGAACAGCTGTTATTTTGCTGCTGAGCTCACACCGACAACTGAGCAGGAAGAACCTGGCTTTGGGCAGCTATCAGCTCCTAACACCCAACTCCCACTGAGTTTCTCATCCAGATTTCTCTGGTCCTTCTTTCAAAGGCCCTGCTGCTCAGATATACGCTGTTCTCAATGAAGTGGGTGACAGAAGGTTTACTGAACTCACAATATCATGTCCAACTTTCTCACCCTGCATTTACTGCAAATCCTCTAGATTTGAGATAAGCAAAGCCTCTATTAATAAAAACCCTCCTATCCCTTCCTCCAATACAGAAAATAAAAGCAGTACAGCTTCATTGATCCCACTCAAGGTACGCACTTGCAACCTTAAACTGAAAAGGGAGAAAAGTACTTAATCTTATATTGAATTGACATACAGATTTAAGAAGGAACCTCAAAAAGATGGCCTCAAAAAGAAAATGCTGGCTTCCAGCTAACACCAGGTAGTTGCTAAACATCACTATTGTCACTGCCAGGGTAGCAGCACACAGAACGGGCAGCAGGAAGACAGAATTTTAAAGGATAGTATTTCCTGCACAAGGAGTGGGAAACAGGTTGCTTATGCTTCCCCTTCATCTTTGATGCTTGAAAATCATCCCTGAACACTCAAAACGTTTATGGCTTTCTTTTAGGTTGTGGAACTGTGGAAGGCTGGTTGATAATTAGAAATGCACATCGTGTTTGTCACAGATTGCACAACAACATTCAGACAGGACTTCAACTCTTGAACCAGTTGGAAAGGCACTTTTCTTCCTGAATTCCTCTTAGACTACAAAAACACTTGGAAGACTCACTGCAATCAACCTAACCAAAAAGGAAAAATGAGTTGGTAATTCAACTCCCTCCAATAACTCTTCCAGAAAAAACAGAAAGGAAAGAAAAATTTAGTATTTCTACTACTTACGGAAAATACTTTCATGAAATTTGAACACAGTGAAAAGCATGTAAATGATGGACAGAAACTGCATGGATTCTGCTAATATGCACACAAGTCCATAAAAGAGCAAAAATAAAGTTAAAAAAAAAGCATATAGAGAAGCTCTGATAATTCTCAGAAGACTTCTGTGGTAGATGAAGCCACTGAATGCTAGGAACAGTAATGGAATTAGTGCACTGGATTGTTTTCTTTTGTTCTTGTTTGTTTGTTTTTTAACACAGTTATTGTAAAACTTCCAATGTTAGGTGGAACAGAAAGTCTGACCAAATGCTGACTCAAGTGCTAAATATATTACCTGAAAAGATTATACAATGAATAGAAAAATTCAATTCTTGAGCAGACATGTTAACAGTCCCAGGCAAGAAGATTCCACGCAGACCTTTGCAACACTAAAAGCAGATTCACAACTTTATATATACTTCTCTGAAAGAGTGGTCAGGCACTGGAATGGGCTGCCCAGGGAAGTGGTGGAGTCACCGACTCTGGATGTGTTCAAGGAACGTTTGGATGTTGTGTTGAGGGATATGGTTTAGTGAGAAATATTGGTGGATGGTTGGACTGGATGATCTTGTAGGTCTTCTCCAACCTTGGTGTTTCTGTGATATAGTAGAGAATTGGAGAAGGACCTGGGGGTCCTGATACATGAAAAACTTAACATGAGCCAGCAGTGTGCCCTTGCAGCTCGGAAGGCAAATGGTATCCTGGGCTCCATCAAAAGAGGGGTGGCCAGCATGGACAGGGAGGTGATTGTTCCCCTCCACTCTGCTCTTGTGAGGCCCCATCCGGAGTACTGCGTCCAGGTCTGGAGCCCCCAATACAAGAAAGACAGGGAGCTGTTGGAGAGGGTCCAGAGGAGGGCCACAAAGATGATCAGGGGACTGGAGCACCTCCCCTATGAGGACAGGCTGAAGGAGGTGGGCTTGTTCAGCCTGGAGAAAAGGCGGCTGCGGGGTGACCTCATTGCAGCCTTTCAGTACCTAAAGGGAGCCTATAAAGAGGAGGGGAATCAACTCTTTGAAAGGGTGACAGTAGGACAAGGGGAAATGGCTTGAAGTTGAGGGAAGGGAGATTTAGGTTGGATGTCAGGGGGAAATTCTTTACAGAGAGAGTGGTGAGGTGCTGGAACAGGCTGCCCAGAGAGGTTGTGGATGCCCCGTCCCTGGAGGTGTTCAAGGCCAGATTGGATGGGGCCCTGGGCAGCCTGGTCTAGCATTAGGTGGGATGACTGGTGGCCCTGCATGTGGCAGGGGGGTTGGAGATTCATGATCCTTGAGGTCCCCTCCAACCCTGGCCATTCTGTGATTCTGTGAACTCTAGTTTATAACATGGTACAGACAAAGAATACCAGGGAATGGTGAACCACAGAATCGCAGAACAGTGTAGGTTGGAAGGGACCTTACAAGACCAGTGCAGGACAGTTCCAGTCCTCTGTCATGGGTCAGGGACACCTCCATTGGATCAGACTGCCCAAAGCCCCATCCATCCCCACCTGGCCTTTAACACCCCCAGGGATGGGGCACCCACAGCTTCTCTGGGCAGCTGTGCCTCACCGCCCTCTGAGAAAAACATTTCCTCTTAAAAATGCACACAGGACTCACTGCCCTTACCTTTGTCAAATTAAAACAAAAGTTGGCAGTGCTAAGACTGAACCGGGAGTCTACAGATAGCGAATATAATTCAGCTACATCAGCCAACAACTGTAAGACTGAAAAGTAGTTTGAAATAAGTGATGAGCCTCCAATCCAAAAAACATAAAACCCCACAAAAAGAAAGTGATTCTTCCCAAGCATAGCTACAAATATGCTCCCCATCTCAATATTTTATTTTTCACCTCCTCTTATTTTTCTGGGACAAGTGCTTTGACTGCGCTTCAGAAAAGTAACAGAGTAAAGTTTAGAGGGAAAAGAAACATCTAAACACTGAATAGAATGTGAATAGAAGCAGAAGTTGTTTCCTGTGAAAAAAGACACTTGAGGAAGTGGTACAGGAGAAATAATAGGTATCAAAAAGCACCCTAGGAAGATGGTCATTTCTGCTCTGCCTATTTTAAAGGTGGGCAAGAAAAAAAAAACAGTATCAGGATATAATATGGATCTACTGCAAGGTGAAAACACCAGAAATGGCCCAGTACCAACTTTCATTCTCCGGAGACCAATGAGATAATTAATCATATCCTTTTCTCTTACAAAATCTGCAAAATAAAGTGGAAAGCAGGACTAGCACAGGCCAGCTCTGAGGCAAAGACCAGGAAAGAAATGTTGCAGAATACACATCTCTGTTCCTAAATTACTTTTGGATTCATTCTTGTCACACCTATTTGTCCGCTGCATTGTGATATGGGTAATAGCAGGTAAGTAAGCACCGTCATGAGAGCAGCTAAAAAAGAATAAGTATCTTTATGCTTCCTTAGCGTAGTATTCTGAGCTACACAGAATAGTACCTACTTTATGCTTCAGAAGGGAATGTCTTGACTTAAAAGTAAGGAAAGAATTCTGAAAACTGAGCCTTGAATCACCAGGAGGAGTGCTGGACCACAGGAGCAGAATTCACACTGCATAGAAAAGGAGGCTTCTGCACAAAGGGCTGCAGTGTGCGCACAGCCTGCTTCAGGGTGCAAGAGATGCAGTGCTTCCTAGGCTACAGCCTGGAGTGACCAGAGCAAGGAGAATGTGCTCAGTGACAGAATGGGGTAATGGCAGGGCAGAGAAAGAAAGAATTTTGTTCAGACTATGTTAAATCAATGAAAGATATCCAGCGAGATCTGTCACGGTCTACTTTCATGCTAATTCATCATACAGAGCTGTCTGCAATACAAAGCAACACTCACTTGGGCTAAGTAAGGCAGTGGAACTGCCAGGAGACGCACAGCCACACACAGCGACACAGACCAGGCCCACACCCCTTCCACACTCACCACAAAGCTATTCCAGGACCTCAGAAACCTTCATTCGCATCTTCCTTTAAGAATAAAACTGACAAAAAGTAACCAAATATTTGTGACAAAGAACTACATTCACAAGGCCTTAACTTTCGTTCTCATTAAAAATATTCAAGTTTAATTCTGCTTGCTCACTGTACTGTGAAATGGGTACTGGGATGGTGACAAACACCCTTTGAGGGTTGGGGTGGGTCCTAGGAACAAGGTGGGTTTCAGAAGCCTAATTCCAACTTCCACTGTGGTTTTATAATCTATAATATGATTAAAGTTCTACTTCAGTGTTTTTAGTGAGACAAACCAACTCTTAAAATCCAACACATGAAATCCAACTGCACAAAAAATAACTTTGTCCAGGCAGTTTAGAAAACATTTCTGACTTTCAGAGTCAACACTGTGAGTCTATTTCACACTTCAGAAAGCGTGACAGATGAAAAACTGAACATGAGCCAGCATTGTGCTGCAGCTCACAAGGCCAATGGTATCCTGGGCTCCATCAGAAGAGGGGTGGTCAGCAGGGACAAGGAAGGTAACTGTTCCTCTCTACTCTGCACTTGTGAGGCCCCATCTGGAGTACTGTATCCAGGTCTGGAGCCCCCAGTACAAGAAAGATGTGGAGCTGTTAGAGAGGGTCCAGAAAAGAGCCACGAAGATGATCAGAGGGCTGGAGCACATTCCCCACGAAGACAGGCTGAGGGAGCTGGGCTTGTTCAGCCTGGAGAAGGCTGTGAGGAGACCTCATTGCAGCCTTCCAGTATTTTAAAGGGGATTATAAAAAGGAGGGGAATCAACTTATCAACTTTTTACTCAGGTGATAGAACAGGGGGGAACGGCTTTAAGCTCAAGGAGGAAAGGTTTAGAATGGACGTCAGGGGAAGTTCTTCACAGAGACTGGTGAGGTGCTGGCAAGGCTGCCCAGAGAGGCTGTGGATGCTCCATTCCTGGAGGTGTTCAAGGCTGGGTTGGATGGGCCCTGGGAAGCCTAGCCTAGTACCAGATCAGGACATCGGTGGCCCTGCCTGTGGCAGGAGGTTGGAACTTGTTCATCCTTGGGGTCTCTTCCAACCCAAGCCATTCTGTGATTCTGTTAAGACACACAGCTTAATTCTAGAAAAATGCTATTTGTGGACTGGAGAAAATATTTATACTCACTTTGAAAGCTTGAACCTTATTTAAGTTATCTAAGCTCTTGTGCCTCCTTCCTGGGATCCTCCATAAGGGGACACATGAAAAATATTCACCAGGAGTTTGCTTATTCAAAGCCCCCTGCGACTCTCCTAAGATTTACTTTCTAAAACCTCAGCATAAAAAACAGATTGAAGCAAGCATTGCTGTTCTGACTGTACCTAAGGAACAGCACACAGCAGCATTAAACTCAGCTTCCACAACACATTTGCCACATGATAACAGGCCACAGGCTTCATAGGTTCTGTACAGACAGCTGTGGCAGCAGGGTTGGGAGACAGCACTGATCACACAAGAATGTATTTTGCTTCTCAAAATTCACGTCAGTGTATCAAATACCCCAAAAATACCCAAAAATACCCCCAAAAATCACTGAAGAAAATCTTCTATAATAATTCTCTTAATAGTCAAAGCATAAAACGACACCAGGACACACTTGAAAAGAAGTGATGTATTAATGCATTCATTTCCTAAGACAGCTCTTTCCAGCATAAGCTTAACATTTCTTTGTGCTTACTGGCACACAGGGGAAGAAAAACACGTGCATGATGTTCAGCTGTGCTCTCCTCCTAGTAATTTAATACACATTACTAAGGCAGAAGAAAATTCCCAGTCCTCTCATGCAGAGAGGAAACTATACCTGTAAGGAACCTCCTAAAACCATCTTGGTTCTGCAAGTATTTTAGCCTACAGTCCTTCCAAATCTAAGTGATGTTTCCCCACATCATTTTCTGATCACTCAGCGCTCTGGGAAACACCAGGGCAGGATGATGTGAATGAGCTCAGCTGGAACATGGACTCTCAGAGGAGCCACGGGTACCTCTGCAGCTCCAGGCTGCACAGGAAGACACAAACACATGCAGAGACCTGGCTGCCTTTTGTCACTGCCAGCACAGGAAGCACGGGCCATTTCTGGGATTATGCTTTTTCCCACCGAGTCTTGGGAGCATTTGAAAAACAGCCCATGCTTGTGGCAAATGTCAATCTTTTCCCAGTTATTCCTGTCAGCTTGCAAAGAACTATTTTTAAGAATTTCTAGACTTCGTGCTGTAAGGAAAAAGCTTTCCCAAACACTAAGTATAAACAATGACAGGAAAATGATCCAATTCTATTAAAAAAGCTTTGCTGCATCTCAACACTTCCGCGTGGCTTTGGCTGCAAGAAATAGTTCAGACTGAACCCATTTCTCTGAAATGGGATTGTGTTGTGGTTTCAGCCAGCTAAGACAGATTGCAAGCTGAACTGATCGGAAGAACCAAATTTTTTTGGGAGCCTGTACTACCTCAGCTCTCCCTTCTGGCAAAATCCACTGACTCTCAAGCTCTGGGCACTCCTCCAGGGGACTGCTGAAGTGATTAATAGACAGGACTGATATAAAGAGTCTTCTGGGAGTCCCATCTTCTGTATTTCACTGCAGTAAGACAGCTCATATGAAAACCACCACCGTGTTCAAGGAAGCTTGTGTGAACCCTATAAAAGAAAAGTCCCTCTACAATTAGGTAGCAAACTGGGATCCATACTGTTCCAGTATTAGCTGGCATATTGCACTGTGTTAACTTGGCTGGCTGATTCCTCAGAGAAGAGGAGTTCACCTTATGGCATCATTTAGAAATTTAAATTCAGTAAATAAGCATTAGTCAAGGCAGACACCACACACAAGGAAACCCCCTGCTTAAAGGAGATAAAGCAAAACACTGAACTACCAAAACTTCACTATCCTGTACAAAGTTACTAACATATGACTTCAGATGTTTTTAAAAGCTCCACAGCATTTTCATTCACACGTTCAAATTGAAGCTGTAATTTTTTTTATCCCTGAATGAAGCAGTTTCGTTAGCATGATCTATTGCTACAAATGCATCAAGTGAAAATGTGCAGGACAATACAGCTGGCAGAACACCAGCAATCACAGTGAGTGATGAATTGGCCAAGGAGGGCAGTGTTAAGACTGGGATGCATTATAAAAAGCATGGCCAGCAAGGAGCAGTGGCCGAGAACTGGAACACTGTAAGTTCCATACAAACATGCAGAAGAACTTCCTTATGATAAAGGTGATGGAACACTGGAGGAGGTTGCCCAGAGAGGCTGTGGAGACTCCTATGGAGATATTCAAGACCCAGCTGGATGCCTAACTGTGCAAACTGTTGTAGAGAACCTGCGTTAGCAGGGAGTTGGACTCAATCCATGAGGTCCCTTCCAACCCCTGTAATTCTGTAATTTCATTAATGTGAACATATGTCATGAGAAAGCAGTCTGACTTTTGGTTTGAAGTCTAGAAAACTTCAAAAAGTCTCAGTGCAAAAACAGAAAAGGCATTTATAATTAGCACATCCCACAAATAACATGCTGCTTAGCAGTACAAAAGGAGCTCAGCAATAATTCCTAACAGAAATAATTCCTAACAGAAATAAGCCTCACATTTGTCCGAGATTTTCCACAAGATTTTCAGTTCTTGAAAACAAACACAAACAGAATAAGGAAGCAAAAACACAGAGACACTAGGAAACAAAACTCATACCCAGAGAACCCTGCTGCTTAAGAGCATAATTTTCAAGTGACTGGATTTGCTACTATCCTCTTATTCATTTAGCCTTCAGGTTCTAGTATTTCTGTGTGTGCACTGACAGAATAACTGTATTAAAAACTTCTTATCTAACCTTGAATTTCTTCTCAAGCCTTCCTTGGAACGCATGCAGCTTTTATCCATCTTACTTCGCTGTGTGATTACAAAGGTAACATGTTTCTACAGAAAGCTACAGTGAATAATTTCTAAGAGAACATTTTTACAGCACTCCAGTTGATTAAGTGTTACAATGGGATCAATCAGCAGGGCTGCAAAAAGGGCCAAGAGCTGCTTACTGAAAAAAAACAGCTACTAAATACAGTTCAAAACTGAGCTAACTAACATACAACATATGCCATCTTCGTATGTCAGCCTTCTATACCAATCTTCTCACCAATTCCTTTTTCACAAGCAGTTCAGCTTACAAGTCAAGACAGTAAGGGCTTGAGCTGTCCTCCATACAACATTTTGCAAGCTTTCAAAAAAAATATTCATGTTAGCGCAAACAAATGACGACTTCCTCCTCTGTGAGAACTCTTAAAACTTGCCACTTAGCTATGCATATCAACCTACCGAATACAACGCATATCTTGCACTAAAGAAGAAAAGAAAGTTTTCCCACCTCCAACCCTTTTTTGCAACCTTTTCTCCAGGAGACTGTAGATGCCAACTCTATCAGTGCTACACAATTTTACCGCCAGCATTCCAACATTCAGCTGATTTGTTCAAGAAACCGACAGACACATTTAAGTCTCATTTCAGTTGAATCTGCATTCAGTTCTGACTAGGAATTTAAGGTCTTATCATAAGATGCCTATAAACAACTGGCACAAAGAATTGGCTGACTGCTCGGTTCTCATTACACGTGTACTTCCTTAGCAGCAGGAAGCCCTGTACCACAGCACAAGGGTACAAAGAGGAATAACCCTCCCACCTTCAGCAGCTTCCTACAGAAAAGGTTCAGGCACACTGGGTGGGGGGAGGGAGCAGGACAGGCTGCTTATTGTAGCAAGATGTCATCTGCATGTGCACTCAGCACAGGCATTTACAGAGCCCTCAGAACCATTGTAGGATTCAGCAGCATAACCACAGGTCAGCTGGGAATGTACCCAAAACCCTGAATCATGATGCAAGCATCTTGCTGTAAGGCATCCAGAACCAAGAAGAAGACTGCTCAGTCTTATTATGTCCCAATGATTTCAGCTGCTCATACGACATAACTGCAAATGGTTTCACTGATGTTAGGCAGAGATGTACTCATAAATACACAGATGTACACAGCAGTTTGAATAATGTCCTCATCTCAGTCACTAATAGCAAGGAGAAAAACCTGCAGCACCAACAGAGAGGAGGTCTGTTGAGAAACTGGGCCCTAAGCAAACCCCAGAGAAGTGGATGAGCTTTCCACTCCATCAGAGCTGGAGCATTTATGCTCATTTCTAAGCCCCAGACTGATTACAGGCAGAGGTAAGCATTGTCTTCAAAGCCTCTCTTTCTTCTTCCCTCAGCCAGGAGAGGAGAGGAGAGCACAGCACAGACCATCACCCAGACAGACCTAGCTCTGAAGTCAAATGCTGACAGTCCTGAATGTGATGCTTACACTGTCAGTATCATACCTGAATTGAGTGACCACTTATAAGGAGCATGCCCTTCAGCAGAAAAAAATCAAAGCAGATAACTGTCCTACCTACCTCTCCTACAGCATTCTTAAAGTTTGATAGGGAAGTCAAAACCTGACGGGTATGATGGAATAAAAACAGATGCCAGAGTAGCAGGGTTACCACAAACAAGCCATGGAAGTACAGAAGGAAGTGCCTAAGCACAACTTGAGATTTTCTCCTTAGAGAACACCCCAAAGGCAGAGGGTTTCACTCCAGCTCAATCAAGCATCTGAAATGAACCCAAGCTTCAGAGCTGTACGATAGGCAGAGCCAGTGACCATTGGCAGCAACTCCACAGCTCCTTTATTTCAGTGCTTCTGCCTTACTGCACATTACGTCCCCAAACAGCAAAAAGCACACTGACAGCAGGAGCTGTAACAGACAGTGCAGATACGGTACAGCCCAGACAAATTAGAAACGTTAGGAACTAAGTAGATATCACCTAAACCTCCTTCTTTGAAGAACATTTAGTTTGCAAACTTTTTCAGGGAGAATTAACATGGTTAAACAATCTGCTGCTGTTAAAGCTTCTTCCCAACATCCTTCACCACTCCCTTGCTGTTGGCTTCACTGTATGCAGAATGAGGCATCAAATTCCAAAGATCATCAGTCAAATATTTGGACAGGGTTCACATAATAGTCAGACTCCAACTGCACACTGCCTTTACCACACTGCTGAGCTGTATTACGTCCTGTCCCCACTTGCCCCCGCAGCAAAGTCAGCTGTGGCTGCTATGGCTCTTATCAGCTACTTCTTGCCCATGGAGCTGAGGCACGGCCCAGCAAGGCTCAAAGAGAACTACTTGATGCTGAAAAGCTGGAGCCTGGCAAAAAGCATAGCTGTGTATGCTAAAGAAGCATTGCAACTAAAATCCGGTCCGGGGGCCAAATTACCTTCCTGAAACATCTGTGGAACTCAAACTTGCTACTCCTTTCATTTATGTGACTTTCTTTAGTAACTGTGACTCAACTTCAATCACAGTTGAATTACTATGTGATGACATGAGCTCAGTGTGAAACATGCTGACGTTGGATATGCAAGCAACAAAAGGGCATTGGTTTCCTCTCTCACCAGAAGTCTAACAATAAATTTCTCTTTTTCCCAGAAGCAGGCTTGAACTTATATAGAAATACACTCTGTGCAGAGACTTTTGGAAGTCAAGATGAGGATACCCTTCACTAGTTATGTTAGTTTGTAATTGGCAAGTACAGCAGCCACAAGGTTTTAAAGACTGTTCCCATAAAAAAAAAAAACAAAACTCATTAAGTTTCCAGACTTAAGCACAAAACCACCCCTTCTGACATCAGTACGTCCATGCAGTAACATATATACTACAGCTGAGTTTGAGTATGTAGTTGACACGAAAAGCAAAAAAAAAAAAAAAAAAAAGGAAGAGGGAAGATGGAGGGGGAAATAAAGGTATCAAATAGAAAATACATTTCTATTAACTGCAGAAAACATGCTTAGAACTATTTTCACCCCTTCTTCTAGGCTGTCTGGAAGCCAAGGAATGTGCTAGTTATAAAGAGGCTATTTACGATGGAGTTCAATAGCATTTTAAGAGCCAGAAAGAAGTAGTCTCGTTAAAGATACAAACTTGTACTAAGACTTCAACTGCAATAGCCATAGCAATCACCACCAGGATACTTACAGATAGGCAAAGAAACATTGCATGCTACTTGTGGATATCTGTTGCACCTGTCCATTTCTGGTTAAGAAATGCATCCCTATATGTTTGAAAGAGCTCACCTTTCCATCAGACTATGCAGAAAGAACAGGGAATGTAGTATCCAACACCATTCTGAGAGCAGAAAGCCATAAAGAAACTACTCAGACAAAAGCAGGCATTCACGGCCTCTCTGGGCAGCCTGTTCCAGCACCTCACCACTCTCTCTGTAAAGAACTTCCCCCTGATGTCCAACCTAAATCTTCCCTCCCTCAACTTAAAACCATTTCCCGTTGTCCTATTCTTTCAAAGAGTTGATTCCCCTCCTGTTTGTAGGCTCCCTTTAGGCACTGAAAGGCTGCAATGAGGTCACCCCCCAGCCGCCTTTTCTCCAGGCTGAACAAGCCCAGCTCCCTCAGCCTGTCTTCATAAGGGAGGTGCTCCAGTCCCCTGATCATTTTTGTGGCTCTCCTCTGGACCTCTGTCTTTCTTGACCTGGACACAGTACTCCAAATGGGGCCTCATAAGAGCAGAGTAGAGAGGAACAATCACCTCCCTGCCCCTGCTGGCCACCCCTCTTCTGATGGAGCCCAGGATTAATTAATTAACAGGATATCTCAGAAATTCTTCTATGTTGCAGACCTCACGAGGCATACGCTCAATTGCAAAGAATTCTACAAAGCCTCCCCCCATGCCATACCCTGCTGGCAGCCTCTCTATCCGCTCCTTTGTCAAACACTGCCCTTCTACAGCACCAAATTTCAAAAACCATAAAGCTACTCAAGGCAACAAGTAAAATGAACCTGGTTCAGGCAAGCACCTTGTCAGTCAAGGTGCTGATCATGTTTTTCACGTAAACCTCAATTGTTATCGCTTTCCAGAGCTGCATGCTTACAATCTAGAAGGTAGAACAAGACCGCTTGTTTGGTAAACAACAGCCAAAGCCTCTATTTGGGATACAAACAACTTTATTCAACACACCCAGCTTCTGGATGACAGGTTTACTTCCAGGAATTTCAGAAATGTACAGGAATACTTTCAGATCTAACCTCAAGATTCTTATCTGCAATTCTCATTTCTGGAGTAAGTGACATAGCAAGAAGAGCCGTTTCCTTTCTTGGGAAAGGAAGCTGTTCTCATCCGAGCTCTGAAGAAGTGTTTGACTCAGTGCCAATTGCAAAGAGCGTGTGAATTTTCATAAGAATTCAGGCCAGACCAGGGTTTTTAAGAAGAGAAACACTGGAAAAAAAATCCCAAACAAACCATCTGATGGGAAGGATTTCACCAATAAAGTTTCTTAACAATAAAAAGCCATCACAAAAACTCAACACGCACAGCTCTGTTAGTCCTGTCAGACATATTCATTAATTACTTATCACTAAAAGCAGACTATGCTAATAGACTTTCTGGTGATAGAAAGCAGTCAATAAAGCAGATGAAAATATTACAAGAAGCACTGAAGTAGACTACTGAGACAATAGAAAGTACATTAAGAAAATACTGATAAAAGCAGCATGTGAGAAACTAACAGTGATGGTGGCCGTGTGACTAAGAACCAAATGAGCTGGGTGACAGTTTGTAACTGCTCCTAGCTGTCACACAAAAAATGAGACATGGGACATCCAGAGATGAACAAGCTATGGCTGTAACCAAAGAATGTAAGCAATTAATAAAACAACCTTAGCACTCATCAGCACAAAATTTAATGTTTTCCCAGGAAGAGGAAGCAGTATTTTCATTTTTAAATACTGTCACCAAGCATTTCGGTCTAACACTCTCATTTTAAGCACTGCCAGTCTACATTTTCTCTGACAATTCTTTTTGATTTTAAATGCCTTGGAACTGCCTCATTTTAACCTCATTTAGAGAGTGGCTGGAGGGTAAACAAGCCTCCCAACAGTATGTTATTGCTTAACAAGTGCTTGTGCAGAATGACCTAAACCCTCAGATGAAACAATAACCCACAGCAGGAGCAGACCACAGCTCAATAGCAGCACCCTTAAGGTATGTACCTGGCCATTCAACTATTTATTTTCAAGCAGCGTTTATTTCCTTCGATAAAGAAGTTGGATCTCATTAATTCACCTGAAATTTCTGTTTTTATCTTTAAGCAATATTAACATTAAAATAAAAGCTAAATGCTGTCCTCTGCTTAGAAACGTTTCAGGAGAAATTGTGCTTTGCTAAAACTTGTGCTGCCACTCAGATCCCAGCTAAGCCACCAGATATGTGGGACAAGCAGCAGAGAACACTCCTGCTTGTCATCAGGCTTTGAGCTTCATCAAAAGGAGGGGCCCAGACCTGAAGGCAGCTTAGAGGGACTCTTTGTCTCAGAGGTGGAAAATGCCCCATCTGCCTCTTCTCGCAGCGCAGGTAGCAGCTGCTCCTCATAGACTGGGAGGGCAACTGAAGAACACAATATCTTAAATCGTTGTATTACAAGCATCTGAGGCTCACATGCACTCAGCAGGACTGAACAAAACGCTCCCAACAAGCAACAACTGGTTTGACAGTGCAACCCTTAAATCTCAAACCCCAAAAGAAGTTACTTGACATTGGCCAGGTTGCTTTCTCACTTGTTTTGGGTTGTTTTCTTTCTTCCCCTTTGAGAAAAATCCTAAAGATCTAAACAAATTTAGGCAAGAGCCTAACAGACTAGAGATGGCCACAGAACAGCAGTTTGCTTGCAGAGTGCATATGGAACCCATCCACTAGATGTCAGTGTCCTCTTGGGCAGAGGAAACACTAGAAGCCAACGAAAAGAAGGCGACATATAGTTCCTGCTCATCAGCTCAACTGTTAAGGAGGAAATCCTTACAAAGCATCCCCTACGGTGACCTGTGCCCCCACTGAAGCAGCAGCAGCAAAAGTAATATTTGTGGCTGTCACACAGAACACTAACACAGCCCTGGTCCCAAGATTCAGCCAAATATGCACTTACTCCTATAAATCAGTTTTGTTCCATCAACTCAATCAGATTATTGAAATAGTACACACTGGAACTGAACCATTTACTGAGAACTGTCTCTGCAGTCTCAAAACCATCAAGACAGACTCAAAATCATTACTTTCTAAAGAACGTATCTGTGGAGGGACACAAGAACAAATGGGGGCCTGGAGCATCTCTCTTATGGGAAAAGGCTGAAAGACCTGGGGCTGTTCAGCCTGGAGAAGACAAAGCTAGGAGTGGGGACAGATCTCATCAATGCTTATAAATAGCTAATGGGCAGGAGGCAAGTGGATGAGGCTAGGCTCTTTTCAGTGATGTGCAGTAACAGAATAAGATGCAATGGGCAAAAACTGCAACACAGTAAGTTCCATACAAATGTAATGAAAAAATTCTTGACTGTGAGGACATCAGAGCACTGAAACACACTGACTAGAGAGGCTGTGGAGTCTTCTTCCATGGAGATATTCAAGACCTACTTGGACATTTTCCTATGTGATGTACTGTCTCAGGAACCTGCTTTAGCACAGGTTGGACTAGATATCTCCAGTGGTCCCTTCCAACCCCTAGGATTATGAGGAGAGTCTGAAGATCATGAGCAGCTTCAGAGAACACAATGGAGGAAACATACAGCACATATCAACAGATAAAAAGGCACTCAGAATTGGTGATAAAAAGGCTGAAAGACAAAGATACTTCTGCTTCCTAGTTCTTAAGATGACAAAAAAAAAAAAGTAACTAAAGTTCACGAAAGTTAAACCAACACACAATACTTTTGGACCAAAAAAAAAAAATAATAGTACTTCTCTAAACCTAAATGGAGCTAGGCCTAAAGGCTTAGGTTCAGAAACAATGGATTAAATGCTTATAGTACAGAGTGAAATTCTCTGTAATGGACATAGAAACACCACACCTACAGAGGGAGAGAGCAGAAGTCAAAGTTCAGACATGTGCCTGCTGCAGGAAGAAATGGGTGGGTGAGTGCTTTTATGAGTTTGCACTAAACCTAGATACTCATATGAACCGTATGTGTGAGCCTAGGAGGAGAACACCAATATAAAAAGAATCTTCAACTCTAGATAGACTGGGAAATTAATGGCAACAGGGGAACTGCCAAGGGACCGACTGGCCAAAGGGGAAGCAGCTTCAGTACAAAAGCAGAGGCAAGCAAGGTTGGTTAAGGTCTGAAGGGAAGTCAGGCTGAGATTCTGTAACATACATGAGCACAGCCGGGACTGCATAAGACCTCTGCTATTAAGGAACCAATCACAACACTGACAGCAAGCACAAGAAACGTGGTAGTTCTCATGAAGGAGACAGGGAAGATTATGAAGCTTAGAAAACAAGAAATTCATTTTAGAACCTTAACACGTGCCAAATTAGAAAGTACCCAGTGAGTCACAAGATAGAGGTTTCTCTCTTTTTAAAGGAATCACATCAGTTTCCCAGAGACACCTCTCACTCAGTCTCCCAGAGGAAAGCATCTGGGTCTGGGCTCGAGCAGGTGCAGCACCTGGCTGAAGACACAGACAGAAGAACCACTGGGACCAGTATGCCATATCCTTGCCAGACAGGCAAAGCACATTCACCACAACTTTTTCCTTTAAAATGGGAACTAAGAAAAAAAGAGGAAATAGTACAAAAAGAAATTACACAGCAGTAAAAGAGTAAAGCATTTATAAGCAAGGCACGGATGGGCTGTGAAGCAGTATCAGTGCAGGAACTCAATCTGCCCCGAGAGAAATGGGGAGGATGACTTTTTCCTTTTTCTCTCTCTCTCTCATTATCCACTAGTCAGAATACAGGAATAAGGAATTAGGCTGGAACATATTATGACATTTTTTAATATTCTGAAAGAAACTCTGTAATACCTTAAGATCCTAAAATTCATCTAAATCATCTTTCTCCCCAGTTAAGAATACATCTGCTGCACTATGTAACATTGCGCTTTCCTGACAGCTTTATACCATCTCCTCTATGTTACTGCTTTGTCCCAAGTATCATGGCTGCCATCAGGATAGCCTTCAGATCACTTCAGCTGTTTGTTCTTTCATAAAATAGTTGTGTTTTGTTTTTAAGAAACAGCATCTCTGACCAACTCACATTTGCCTGAGCAAGTCTTTCATAGTTTTACCTCTTGGCTCACAAGCTGAGAATACAAAGAAACCTCTCAACTGTGCTCAGTAAGGAAATAATTTCAGGCTTTTCTACCCTTGTGCACATACATACGATAAGAATACTCTGCTTGCTGTTCTTTGTCTAAAGGTAATTATTTTGATAATTTAAATGAACAAGTGGTCCACTAAAGCAACAACAGCAATCCCAACCAAGTCCCAACTCCAACAACATTTCCTACAAGTTTTATTTATGCTGTACCTGCATCTATTTCCTTTCTGGTTTAATAATTAGTAAATTAGAATTAATAATTCTGTATTAAGTACTTAGACACTATGAAAACCCTGTGAATCACAAACACTAACAGATTAATGGGATTTGATACAACTCTTCAGTTTTCTTTAGACATTATCAAAAATAAGGCAGCAAAAATAGATTCTAGGCCTTCACATTTCATAGGCAAATTACAGCTATAACACCTGAAAGAAAGTGAATATTTTGTGTTCAATTCTTATGGCTCAGTTCAGACTTAGGCCAAGTTTTCTCTGGCTCCAGCTAGAAGTGCACAACGTGCGCTCATCTGCCTTTCTCCACGGTACATTAGGGGAGCTAACACATGGAATCCAAGGAAGAACAGTTTTTGGTTATCGATATGATTCTAAAACGTGGACAGAGGTATAAACTACTTCTGCAGATCTGGAGGTGTTAAAGCTTGGAGTGTGCAATGCTGCTTCTTCAAGACTGCCAACCCCCTTCACAATCAATGAACTGCCATTAGAATGGAGCTCCATCCCCAGCAGCTGCGGACAAAGGGCAGTCTGACTGCTTTTACTGTCTGGGAAGCAACAGTTAACACAAGGAACAACAGCTTCTTATACAGTCAATTTATTGTTTTTCATATCAATCACTTCACAGTCGCCCCAGACAATTTAAACATTTTCTTAGACTCTTCTTTTAGTTCTCTTTTCTTTCATCTTCTTTTCCTAAGCCACTAATCTCCTTTATTGCAATTCCTTCCCCATATCAGACCAAAAGCTGTCTTTACAGTAACTCGTTACTGACACAGGCTGCAGCCCACAATTGCCCATCCAGAAGCAGGAAGGTTGCTCAATTCTAAATGCCTCTTCTCTGTTTACAGACACTTCAACAAACTCTGAGACTGCGCTACAGCTGTGGTAAAATTCACATTCTCATACTGGAGAAACAGAAGACAAAGACAGAATTAAGAAGGTGACTCGGTGATAAGCTCTGACTGCCAACAAATCAGAAGAGACACCGGGGAGATTAGCATTACAAAGCTCATTGTCTGCAGAAACCGGAGCTATGCCTTATTTGATGGTAAAATCTCGGTGACAATTCCTGGCTCAAGCACAGCTTGCTCACTTTTCTGCCTCTTTCACTCAGCACTGCACGACGTGCCCTCCCTGCAGGCAGAGGGATCACAGCCCGCTAACCTGTGAGCACCCTCCTGACACCACGTCATCCCCACAGGGAACGTCCTGCTTTTGAGCATCTTCCTCTTGAAACTTCTTACTGCTTATTTCTCCTCAACTCTTTGAAAGGGTAGATAACTGCAGGACAAGGGGAAATGGTTTGAAGTTGAGGGAGGGGAGATTTAGGTTGGATGTCGGGGGGAATTCTTTACAGAGAGAGTGGTGAGGTGCTGGAACAGGCTGCCCAGAGAGGTTGTGGATGCCCCGTCCTTGGAGGTGTTCAAGGCCAGACTGGATGGGGCCCTGGGCAGCCTGGTCTAGTATTAAATGGGGAGATTGGTGGCCCTGCATGTGGCAGGGGGGTTGGAGATTCATGATCCTTGAGGTCCCTTCAAACCCTGGCCATTCTGTGATTCTGTGTTAGTTTTGTGATAGTTTTGTTTGTTTTTTACCTCAATCAAGGAGGAGTACAGTTTATAGCATCTTACCGAGTACAGCTTTCAAAGTAGAGAACTGACACTTAACTACATTTTAAGGTAATGGAAAAGCAGGTTGGAAAGCACCGGTCATGGCTCTTCAGAGTGACAAAACAAGCAGATGAAACACAGCAAGAGAGGAAAGTTGCATTATGAAGTTACTTCCTCGGAACAGATCTATTAAAGCTACACAGGGAAGAGCTAGGTAAGAGAGAAGAGAGACTGAAATGTTAGAGTAAGGTAGGAAATAGTAGAAGTGAAGTGAGTTTGGATTTTCATGTTACATTAAAAAAGAACAGGGAAAGCGAGGCAAAGTACTGAATAACTTCAGTGGAACAGGTTGTACTGCTGTTTATGTCCATGAAAATTATTTGACTTGCTTTTCAGTGTGGAAACAGGTATATCTTAAGTCAGCAAAAAAAATCAACTTCTAAAATCCTGAAGATCTCACTGCCTACTACAACACTTCTAGCAAGGAAATAGGCCAGGAACTGTGTGCAGTTTGCACTCGGGTGAGATATGTTCCTTTCCAAATATAAAGGCATTCCACACTCACTAAAAGATACTATTTTAACCAAGTAGGACACACATCCAGTTTCTCAATCTTTCTCTCCCTCAATGACCCTGGCAGCATTCCAAACAAAATCAATAGCTTTAATATACCTCAATTTAATTCCAACAGTCAGTTAAGCTGAGCCTTGCAGCAACATCTGCTTTAGTTTCACTTGTAGGAATAGCAGCATTTTCCTAAAGCTTTGGCACTTTTAATCATTGCATGGTGCCTTCCCTCAAAGGCTTCCTTCCCCTCATTCTGTTTCTAGCACTGCACATCAGTATTCCAGCAAGCAACAAGAATGGCTATTAATGCTAATGAGTCCAGACAGGAATACACATTTGTCCTTAATAGACAGTAAGGGCATGACAAGCAATAGGATGAGATGTGCAGCATTACTGCCTCCTGACTTTAAAATGCCAACTACAGACTCATACTCTACAGCCAAGGAGAATCCATTCATAGGAGCACTGAAGTACCACAGCCTCATCTGGATGCAGTTCTCTGCTAGCATACATGATGGGGGACAGACTCTCACGCAGGAAAGGCCAAGTATGGCCAAGAAGGCGCTATGTACTAGAAAACTGCATCGTGATCCCAGTGCAAACTGCGCTGCTGCTCTCTTTCCACTGACTGAACCCTTGCAGTTGTCAGGGCTCCACATATTTCAAGGTCCTCAAAGTAGGTCTTTGGTCTCCAGGAATCTTTGTAATAAGCAAGTGTTAAGGGGAAGCATTCAAAGTCAGGCTGGACTGGGCTTTGAGCCACCTAATCTAGAGTAAGGTATCCCTCCCTATAGCAAGGAGTTGGAACTAGATGATCTTAAAGGTCCCTTCCAACCCAAACCATTCTATGGTTCTATGGTTTGAAACTGCAGTTACTCTATTTGCAGAGACAGATCCATAAGCAATATTAACTGGCCCAGTACTAACCCTGGAACATTAATCCTAGTGAAATGACCATGGCAATTTGTCAGGAACAGCATGCATGATGATTCTTACCGAGATGACTTCCAACACCAACCAAAGAAGGCTTAAAATGTACCAAACTATACTAAGTCACCTGCCTTCAGTTCATTCAATCCATAATAATTTGTATAAACCTAATGCTTGTTCTGAAGTTTCTCGACTATAGGAAGATAAAGATGAAGACAGGCACATTGTTCACACGATTTTCCACTCTCTCCTTCCACAGCATTCCTGAAGAAGTAAAAACTGATGGTTTAAAAATAAGGAAACCATTCCACAAGTACAGTGCTAAGGAGAGTAGTAGTAAAGGGGAAGAAAAAAAAGAAGCATTCAGAAGCAGACTGGAAATAAAATATCCAAGACGGATCGCTGTTGATATGTGCTCAATCAAATACACATGTTACAATTTGCATAAGATCTGAAACAAGTACTAAGCCTAGTGGAAAACTACACACTTGAGGGGGATAATTCAACTACCAGCTGACAATTGTAGAATTCCTAAAGGGTACTGTGTTTATGCAGTGCTCAGAAGACAGATCCAGCAACTCAAGACAAATCAAGAGACAGCAGCAGACGAATGCCAAAGGAAGCCCACAAGTGCTTGCATTTCTTCTAGCTTGCAAATGCTAGGGGTGGTTTTTGAAGGACAGGTACTTTAACATACACACCTTGCACCAGCAAAGTTCCCCAACACACAGTTTTTTCCGGAGGCATTCTCAAGCCCAGTTCACAAGTTGAAAGGTTTGATGTACTTTCCACTCAGTATGACACTCGTATACACATTAAGCTGGCCTAACACAGGAAGTGAAGAGTTGTGATCTCTCCAAACAAATCTTCAGCAGTACAAGCATATAAAAGCAGCGAGATGAATTCCTACGAAGAGAACATTTCATGTTTTCAGTTGCTGCCTGTCGACATTAAATTCCAGAACCACACTAGCAGGAATCTCTTATGTTAACAGGGAAAGGAAAAAAAAAAAAAAATCATAGAGGTCTTTAAAGTAAATATTGTCTATTCTGTGACTGTCGCTCCTCTTGGAACAGGCCACGAGGAACAGCAGCTGGAAAATGCACACAATCAGCAAGGTCTAGTGAATTCACCACTTCAGGACTGAGTTCTGGAGATTTTAAAGCAGTGACTACTTCAGTGACCCCACAACATCTAAAGGACTCAGCTACGAAATGCGAGAATAGGAGGATTCACTTCTGCATCTGCTTTCTCAAACTAGCTCCAATGATTCCCTGACGTGCCCTACAAGATCCTCCCATCAAACTAAATTCATGCTCCTATTTACCTCCAAAGTACCGTTAGTATCTCTGAAATATGTCAGTTCATCACTTTGTTATATCCTTGACTGAATTCTCTTTTTACTTGCCTACTATTTTTCTCCCAACTCTAAGCACGTCCTGGCCCGATGTACATTTAACGTCTGGAAGTTATCGTCACCCCTAAGAGCAAAAAACACAATTATCACCAAGGTGGTTTTTTTTAATATGCACACATTTTTCACTGGATGGTCACACTGCCTTACCTTACCAGACACGGAACATTTTTTTCTATGAATACAGGAAGGGAAGCTTATTATGTATGCTATAAGACTGTACAAACAGGATGCTGGCTTCATTTTCACACAATCACCCATTTAAACAGTGCAATGCTTTTTTAAGTGCTGCACCAGGAGGACGTGTTGCTATAGCTTTGCACCAGAAGTACCATCGTGTTTAATAACCTATACATGGCCAGAGCCATGCTCTCGTTCAGGGCGGTCTGTAGTGAAACTCACCACCACTGGAACTAGCGAGCAATTTTAGCATTAAATATCTCCCTTTAAGAAATAGCAATCTATAAACGACACTATTAATGGTCTCTCGATTCAAAGCATTTATTTACAGGCCACAGATTCATTGAATTAGTAAAAAATAAAAATACAGGTAGGCTTCCCTCAGCCACAGTTTGATGTATTCCGGGTTCTACCTGTTCTCTTCAGATAGAAAAATAGTAAGTTGATGTTCTAAGCAACTTGCAGTCTGCATTTTCACTGTAATTAAATTTTAAAAGGCTAAATTTCATCATCTTGATGAAAATGCTTAAGAAGTATCTGGCACCAGTTTAAAAAAACAACTGGTGCAACATTTCTACAGAACAGAGCAATTTTATGATAATTCCCACAGCAGTTCTGTGGAACAGCCTTTGAAAAACTACTTCCATTTGTATAGGGAAATATGAAAACGTTGAAAATGCAGATTTGTGAGCAACTTTTGTAAGGCCTGACGTCCAGCTTAAGGACAACTTACCCTGAGCACTGAGTTTGGAAAACACACTGGTGTCCAAAGGTTTAAGCGCAAAGCCCTGATGTTAGAGTTTCATTGCAAAAAATCTGTTAGAGAAAGCAAAGTAAGTAACATCTCCCCTTCTGGGCCTACACTTCAGGAACTGGAAGGAACAGAAAAGTACAGCGTCCATAAGAAACAGAACATTTCTTCGTGAACAGTCAATTCCAGTGAGTGCTTGAAACACTTCACAAGATCCTTCCACATGCCTAAAAACAGTCATTTTTCTCCATTACCATTAATACACAGTTACGTTGATGCTACCTCACAGAAAACGAATTAAAATTAGTTTCACACCTTAGTTTGGTCATTAAGAAAACCAACAAGGTACCTTTGTGCATTACACTGCTAAAAATGGAAGTCTCAGACAAAAAGTGAACGACAAAACAGTCAGTGATCTGGGGAGGCTCACGGTATCTAAGAGATTATTTCCTTCCTTTCACAGTTTGGGCAATAGGGGTGCTGCCCTGGAGGCAATTTATAATGAATTCATTTCTGCAGGAAATCCCAGGTTCTTGAAGAGATAAGCTAACCTACATATATCCTTCCCTCCAGAATAGGTTTTCATTTTCCAGCTTTATTTTGAGTTAAATGATCCCACTGAGTACTCCTTCTGGACAGCTGTATTCATTTCAATTAACAATTACCTATTTGCTAAAATGAATATAGGAGAGGCAGTAACAGCTACAACTCACAATCCTGTTTTCTACACAGGAAGGCAAAGACTGAAGTAGAAAATAAAAGAAGATTTAAAATCGATTTCTACACACAGAAAGGCAGCAAAAAGAAGCTGAGCATTGCAGAAATGCAAACCCTAATATATTTCCCAGCACAGCAACCCATCAACACCTTACAAACCCCAGACATCCCCCATTGAAGTGCAGCACCCTGCGCCCATCACTTGGGTTTGTTTGTGGAGCTTATTCTGTTAATTATTCAGTTCTGTTCAGTAAGGCTGTACAAATAGTGGGCAACATACCTAAGAACATCTGTACCAGTAGGATGCTACATGCAAGCGCCATACATGCTACCAGGACACTGAGTGCACTGGGAAGAGACAGTATTCCATCACAGGGTTATGCATTAGAAAGTCAAATACAGTCCAACAAGAAGTAAAACATTTAGGACAGAGAGGAAGACCACTCATGCTTCTCAGGAGCTCTGCAGCTCCCACAGCAATCAGTCATTGTGTGCATGATGTATAATACACACTGGTAAGTCCCTCGAGCACTTATGGACAGGAAAGCCATATAACATCCTTTGAAATGGGGACCCAGACTGCTGTGTTTATCATGTACCATCATGGCATAATTCAAATGTAGAGTTCTAACATAAATGATAGACAACAGCTATTAAAAAAAGCAACCAAACAATGGAAGAAGTTCACTGTTCCAGACCAGCAAGCCCCCTCAAAGCTCTCAGAGGTGGTGAGCAGCTTGGAACTACACCTTCTGGGCTCTGAAGTGCAGCCAGACCTGCATGGACCAGAACCTATAGCTGCAGCTCTCCAGTTCAGCTGATGAAACCGGTTTCTAATCCACACTATTCACCCAGCAGCAGATAAGATACAGAGCACATCTCTGCTACATTGCTTACAGCCCATCCTCAACAAAAGCACAAAGCGTAGGCCATGTCAGTCGTACACCACGCTTTATTTTCAGCCTCCCATTGACTCTCCCTGCATAGTTTTGTCTAAAATAAGAAGTTTCAGCCACTCGTTCCTCTTGCAGTCCTGCTGCACAACTGAGAGACAGTCAGTACCTCTCCAGAACCAAAACAAGCGCTGCTCTTAATCTCACTGATCCATGCAGAAGCTGCTCTTCCTGCGATCACAAAGGGTACAAAACATCTGTGTGTTTTTAGATAAAAACAAAAAGCAGATGTCATCCACATGAGCCAGTAGGAATGACGAGGCAATAAGACAGACTCACTACAGAAATGCAGCAAGATGCAAAACCCTTTGAGAGAACACCACTGAACACCGACCTTAGAAAAATAAACAAAACCAGCTGGGACTTACACAACTACATAAGAAAGGAGTTAATGAAAGACAAGTTTGTTTAAAATTTACAAGTTCAAAACTGTAACTAAATAAGAGATGAAAGTAGTGCATGTGTTCTTTAAAGCAGTATGGCTTTAACCAAGTTAATTACTCCTCGGGAGCTTTTCAGTCCATCACTTTAGACACCAAAACTGATAACTGAGACTTCTTGCCTAAAACTAACACATTTCAGTCATGTTTAACAATCAAGGCCTCCCTCCAACATACACAGAAGTAAGGGAATAGCCCTTCCCATAAAAGAGAAAGAAATCTAAATTACATGGATAAGCTTATGACCACTTAACAACTGTGTTAGAAAGTCTGTGATAGCGACCTAAACATTGAACAAGGCAACTAATCCATACAGCACTTACTACTTTCACTCTGCTGATTTAGTTGCCCATGGCACATTAATAACACTCACCAATTTGATTGTTTTTATTAGATTAAGGGAGTTCAGAAGTAAAATAAATAAAACAATTAACTGTCAGGAACATAATGGCAGAACTTCCTTCAGAACTGCTGATGCTTCCTTCTAGAAATCCTAATGAATGAAACTTATCTTTATTTGCTTTTGCACTTTTGATCTCACGGACCTCTCAGTCCACAAGAAAACATCATTCATAGCTTCAATCCTCTTACAATGGCTGTTTTTCCTCACTGGGGTCAGTAGCTACATCAGCTAGCTACTTTTTACTTGTTTTTTAAGCTGCTAAGTCAATTCTTCCAAACTGTCTTTTTAAAATACAATTCTGTTACAGCAACATTACCTATAAGCATACCCACAAATTGATTATCAGCTTCTTAAGAAATGAAAATATCCATTTGTAACAAGACAGAAAAATTGGGTCACACAAACTAGGTCATCCATTTATACCTCCTATTTAGTATCTTCAGGGATTTTTTTCTATATTATCTTTTTTAGAACGTAACTCCTAAGACAGCTAAAGCTGATGGCAGAAGGGAAGCTAGAAGAGGCCCTCCAAGATACAAGCTGTAACTCTGCAAGTCTCACGTGACTTAATCATTCTGATATCACTACTCAAAGACACTTCAAAGCAATGGCTCCCAACTCAGAACAATGGTCCTTCACTGCCCTCTCTTCCTCCTCACCTTTTGAGGAACTTGCTTTCCTAGCAGAGCTTCTCATTAACTCTTGTACTGTCTCAGTGGCACTGGGCCAGAGCTGCACATCGCGCCTGGAAGGTGCAGGATTTGAGGCAGTGACCCAACAGCACAGCCATAGCCCACAGCTCCCAGTTCTGGATCCAAACCCCCTCAGCTGGATCAGTGTGCTCTCCTTCCACGAACATATTCTGACCAAATTCGATTTTTGCTCATGAGATGACTTTACACTGTCAAGTTCCTAATCAGATGAAGCAGGAAAACCAGGATCTTAACCTCTCTGCAACGTCCCCATGCTAGTCAGCAGAACTAGAACTGAATATCCATGCTTCACTTAAAGAAAATCCTACACTTCCCAAAAGCACCAAGAGCTTTTGCATTACTCAGTTCATTTATGCTCCACTCAGTTCCACAACCGACCTTTAATGCCTCTCCCTAAACAAAGTATTTCAGAAAAATCAAGGAGAAAATTGTCATCTATCCTCTGCTTTCAGTTCTACCACATGCACTCGTGGTGCTACTCCCAGCACTAAAAACGCATTGCTATTCTCTCTGGGCCAAAGCTTCCTACGTACTAAACATATTACAGCACAACTGCAGCACGAATTCCTTAGCACACAACCCACAAATTTTAAATAGTAACAGTGAAGAAAATCAAACAATTCCTAATTACTACAGACTAATGGCTTTCAGATTAATTCTAAAAGTTTAGGACTTTCGTTGCACTTACTACTAACAAATACGTGTTAGATAAGCAGATATCCAGATTAACCTCTCCTTGCCTGCAGAGCTGCTAACTTCTATTTAGCAACAATTCCACACAGGAAAAATAGCCTGAACATATCATAGTTTTAAGGTAAATTGTATACACCTCAAAACAAGAAACTGTTTCTACAGCAATCACACATATGCAGAAATACACAGACGTGTACCAATACATGTACATATGGGGCCGCGCAGAGCTCCAGATTAGAATGTAGTGCAGATGAACTATGGTGCCTCAGACACCCATCTCTCTCAGCATCTGCCTATATAGGAAGTATGTATCTGTGCGTACCTGCTTACACCAAAAGGCACTGTAGGATTGAGATCCGAATAAAATCTAAGTACCTGACATGCCATTTACACTAATTGGGGTGTATGGTGCATGCCACGAAGTGCAATGATGAGACTACCATACGCTCCTCCTGGACATTTTTACAGTATCCAAAGGCTGTACACAAACCCTCAGTACATAAAATAGGAGAGACAGAGCAAACAGAGCTTATTTTCTCTGACAAAACCCAGCACTGCCCAACCAAGTTCTTTTAGTTCCATGTGTTTGAAAGAACTACTGCGATTTTAGTTTGCAAGATCTTATATCCCAGAGTCTCTATAGGAGCTTTGTGGTTGTATTCAGCCACCCCTACAAGTGCTCAGAATGGCATCTTTGAAACAACAGGAGAAGCACTCAGAAGAGGACAAAGCTTTCAGTTTCATGGCGTTCATAAAACGCTGCATTTCATATAACATCTCCAGAAGAGCAGCTCCCAAAATTCCAGAAGCCTCTGAAGCTGGGGGTGACTGCAGTGACCGTGCAGTCATACTGCTCCGAGCAGAAGTACTGCATAGGAAGCTCAGGGAATAGTGTGCATGACTTACCATTGCTCACAAGGAAGAAATCTGCTTCCCCCACACGTCCCAGATCGAATTAACAGCATTAACTGAAACACGGTTAGCGGGAATAAAGCTTCAAGAATATGTTAACACTCCATGCAAAGCCTCACGTGGGAGACAAAAAAGAACAGTCATTTTCATCATGACCCAGGGTCTGTGACCTACTGACATCTGTAAGAGCGAAGTTCCTTATGACACATCAGCATACTTATGGGCACGTTCTCCAAGGCCAACATCTGCCTATCACAATTGCAGGAAGACAAACGCTCAGAACTGTTGATGTTTCCCCCAAACCTCCCGGTTTACATGAATTTCCTAACAAACTGTACTTATACTAATTAAAATTGGTCTCAGTCTTCTTTAAAAAACAAGCAAGCACTTTCATAAATTAAAACTTCAGAGGCCAGTGGGCTTAGTGGACTCCTCCCAAGCGTTTTTCCTAGTTTAGCCAGAGCAGATACAAACTGTTTCTCTTAAAAAGCCACTGTGCATTCTGTAATGCATGTGATGAAGTGGAGAGCTCATGCTTCAAACTGTGTTATAAGCATGAAACTCATCCAGTAAGTAAACACTACAAAACACCACATCCAGAAGTATCTATACACTTCATTTTTTAAGAGCACGTAAAAGTAATTGATAATGTGTTCTGGAGACATACAACTCTTGCCCCTCTCTGCTAATTTTTCTTATTATATGTCTTCTAAAACAATTATATTCACAGGTACTCCAGAGGTACATCAGTGGTATTTCAATCAGGGAAGTTCACACAAATGCACATCAGTGTACAGACAAGCTTTTAAGAAGAGTGTTCCCTAAGTGCTCTGGTTATGGTTGACTGTATTGTCCTCTCTTTAATGGTATATTATACTGCACAAGAATTAGGAAAAAAAAAATCAATGGCTCGCTTATCATCAGTATGTGGACTTTTACTTTGTATCTGAGTCGTCCTGATCGGTGACTTAGAATAGCCAGGATTGTCATTCCACTGTTGGTAGTCTCTCTGTTGGTAGTATTTTTGAGGTGATGCAATTTCCTCAGAAGTAAATAACATCCCACCTCCTCTTTTTTTCATTAAGTAATGAGAGAGCAGGATCTAAAATTGAATTACACACACACACACAAAAAAAAGTCAGGATTGTAAGAGGGACATCTAAACTATAAAAAAAACCTCTTTATCTAATTCAAATTAACAACTTATTCAAGATCTCTTTTGTACTTTAGAAAACAGCACATCAAGTTCTTCAATATCTCCAAACCCTGAAGCCTGCGCTCTGATGGACTGAACAGAAGACAGGAGGTAATGCTCACCTGTATGAATTAATTACCAGCGTTCTCTTGAATAAAAGGTATAAGACAACCAGATGTAGGCACCCAATAACTCTCTGCAAAATCATTAAGCAATATCATCAGCATTAGACTGATGATCCAGGACAGGATGGCCTTGGTACCACTGTCTCCAGAAAGCTGAGGGTCTCCTACAGCGCAAAAAGCAGAAAGACTTTCAGCCATTCTCTGTGTTCCGTGAGAACAGATTAGTCAGGGATATAACCCCAAATATTGTCAAATAGATGTATACTGCAAAGCATTTGTAAAGCATTATCTCAAAAAATCAAATGCTGTTTCATCACTCATATTTCAGTTCTCCTATTACAGTGGCAACCTACATCAGAGGAATGACAGCATGACAGCAGCAGAACACTCCTGCTGTCTGGAATATCACATAAGAAAAATAAAAATAATAGCTGTGGACTTACTAAATGAACATCAGCAAAATGGTACTTACTGAAGTTTTCCTAAAAAGGCTAAAAAAACTATTTTCATTGAGAAAATGTTTGACTTCTAATCCTTGTTTGAAATGAGAATCCAGGCCAGGTGGGTTGTACTCATACAACAAAGCACCAAGAGGAAGCAAACTCCTATTCTTACCCAGGTATCAGCATCAGCCTGCACGTACTGCAAGCACACGAGTGAAAACCTAACCTTGATTACCTGAGGCCCACCTGTCCCTAGAGCCACAGACATCTGCCCATGGCAAAATGCACTGGCAAGCCTCCACTGCTGTCAGACCCACACTTCACTTAAACCCAACTGTACACAGCCACACTCAAGAGATCTCCTAATAAAGCCCTGCTTACTTATGAATGCAAAGCAATTAAGATTAAATCCATCTGATCGCCAGTAAAAGACGGTATCATTTACCTTGTAAGCAGAAGTATAAATAAATATGCCAGCCCTCCCCCTCCCAAGCAGAGCATGCTCTCAGGGACACCCAGGGCATCACTAAATAGCAGCTGTATTGATCTGCACTTTGGACTTTGCATGACATTGAGCCAGACCCAGCAGGTGACTCCAGCCAAACCCAGCCTACCTGACTACAGCTCCAGCATTTTTAGCACCTCCTCCAGAACTCACTGGCACCCACCTGTCAGATACATTTAGTTCATTCACTGTGTCCTAGCCATAATTCTGTAAGCCAATTAGTCAACACTCAAAGGCAATAAAGATGTGACACAAAGAACCACCTTCAGTTCCATTCACCACTATTCCATTCCTATTTTTAGATTCCATTTTGACTTGGAAATGAAAGGATGAGTAAGAGCAATTCCTTTTCTACAAACGTGCCATTGCATTGCAGCAACAATACATCCTGCGCTTACATGAGAAAATAACGCTTTCCTCTTCCTCCCTACAGCATCATTGCTAAATCTTAAAGGAAACAGTAGAGAAACCTTTTGCACCCTTCAGCTCTCTTCTTTTTTCCTCCTCAATCACTTCAGTGATTGTGCTGCAAAAATAACGAATACATATATAAACAAAAATCCCAACAGCACAACAACCACCACAAGCTGAGCATGATCTGAGTGAAAATAATCAGTAACTGTGATTCTCATCGCCACGGTAACCTTTATGTTCTCTGATACATGCAGGTGAACGCTGAGACTAACGTGAGTATTCACACCAAGGAGCAGCATCTTGGTTTCCTGGCTCTCCTGTAATTTATTATGCAGAAATAAAATAAGAAAGTTTGAAATAGAAAAAAGACATTTTGGATGTAACCCGTTTTTGGGATACTGCTTTGGGCATTTAACGCTATTTCAGGCAATACACCTCTATCCTGAAACGCCTTAACAACTGGTTTCTGAGCTCCTTTTTCTCATGTTTCCTTTTTAGCAGTCCTTGGTGCTCCATACGAGCAATAGGAAAGCTTAGGGCTGGGCTATTCAAGTGAAAGCAAAATAAACACGGTGTTGGAAACAAAATCGACTTTTCCACAGAGGCGTCACTACGCAGAAGAGAGGATGGCACAACTGTCTGTGCAGTAAGGAAGCTCAAGCATTAGGCTACGGATCAGCTTTGAGACGGCAGAAGCCGATTACAGATGTGAGGCAGACAGTGCCTAGCAGAAAGGCCGCCAGAGCCCCGGCATCCTGCGCCGCCCTTCCCATAAGGCGCATCCAGCCCGTGCGAACGAGGCAGAGAGAAGAGCGCGGCGCGAGGAGTCGGGCCGCGTCCGACAGCAACGACACTAAAACCATCACTTAAACGACGGGGTTCTGCCAAAGCGCCGAGCCCAGCGGCGCAGCCCCAGCCCCCGCCCCGCTCCCCCCATTCCCGCCGCCCCCCCCGTTTCCCACAGCCGCGCACTTCCCGACGCGGCCCCGCCAGCCGCTTCCCACGGGCCCCCGCCCGGCGCTGCCCTTCGCCCCGCGCTCCCACCGCCCGCGCCTTGCGCAACATCCGCGGCCGCTCCCGCCGCCACGGCGCGATGCGGGGCTGACAGCTGCGGATGGCCGGCGATGCGGGGTCACCCCGAACGCGGGCGGATAACAACAGAGCGAGAGGCGGAGATGCGCGCACGCGGCGCTCGCCTTCACCTCCGCGACGGGTCACGGCGCGTTTTGGCATTGTTTGAACAATGCCGAGCGGTGTCAGCGCCGCGGCCGGCAGCCCGAGCAGATCGCCTCCGGCCCTTTAACGGCCCTTTAACAGAACGGGAGGAACGAGACGGGAAAGGGGCGACTCCCGACGGTTCCCCCGGCAGACACCGAGCTCGGACGGGAAGAAAGGGACGGAGCCGGTGGGGGATGGGAGCGGGGGGTGGGAAGGAGGATGGATATCCCCGGGGGAACGCCGGCACGGCTCCGCGGGCGGCAGCGCGGCCAACGGAGGGTTGTGAGGGCGATCCCCCCGTGACACGGAGCGCGGCGGACCCGCACGCAGAGGCTGAGTCCCCCTTCCCCCCCACACACAGCTCGCCGTCCCCTTTATCTGCCGAAGGAAGGAGGGGTGGGGGGGGTTGGACGCTCCCGGTGCCTTTTTCCACAGCCCTGGGGCGGGGAAGCGGGGCAGATCCTCCCGCGGAGCGAACCGAGGGCCCCTCCCCGCGCAGCGCGGGGCACGCCGTGGCCGCACGACGCCCGGGCAGCCCGGCTGCTCCGCTCCGGCCGAGGGAGGCGGCGCGGCCACGGCCCCGACCCCCGGCCCGCCGCCCCCGCGCCGCCGCCGCCGCCGCCCCTCACCATGAAGTCGCTGGCGAAGTTGTCCTCCCCGTTGTGGTCCGTGTCCTTCATGGCCTGCACCCGCTTAATGAATTTCCTCAGGATCTCCTCCTGGCTCATCCTGCCCCGCGGCCGCCCCGCCGTGCGGAGCCCCGGCCCCGGCCGCCCGCTCTCCGCCTCGAGCCCCTCCGGCCGCCGCAGCCTGCCCGGCCCCGCCTCGCCCCGCGGCCTGCTCGCACGGCTCCCTCCGCTCACGGCCGCCCGGCCGCCTCCCGCATCCTGCCTGCCTCCGCCCGACCCTCCCCAGGCGCCGCCGCCGCCACAGGGACACGACGAAGTCCCCACCTCCTCCCCCCGCGCAGGCGCAGCGGCCCCCGGCCCGGCCTTCCCCGCCCCCGCCCCTCTCGGGGAAAGCCCCGCCCCCTCCGCGCCCGTTGGCTCTCTCTGACGGTCGCCTCGTCCTATTGGCGGCCCGGCACGCTCATCACCGGCCGGCTCGGCCCCCGGAGAGAACCTCGTTCCGCTCTTCGCCTCGCCCCGCGGCGTCGGCCCCTCCCGTTTCCCACGGATGGGCTCTTCCGAAGGGCGCAGTACTGGCGCTGGAAGGGACCACTCAGAAGGCGGGGGAGGGGGGCTGGAAGTCCGGGCGGAGCGGAGCGCCGTTTTCTCAGGCCGGAGTACAATGGGGCGGCGGTGGGCGCCCGCCGTTCCGGGCCGGCCGGTGCTTCGCGGCGCGCCGGGACCCGCGGTCGCGCCGGCGCCGCGGGGCGAGGCTCCGGCACCCGTCCTCATCCCTTCCAGCGCCACGGAGGTGAAAGGCCCCGGGGCGGCAACCGCGAAGCCGTGGAAAGGGGCCGCGGGGCCGCGACCGAGGCGGGGCCGGGCGGGCGGCGCCGCTGCGGTAAAGGCGGAGCGGCGGGAAGATGGCGGGCGGCGGCAACCGGCCGCTCCGGGCGCCGCGTCCCGCCGCTGCCGATGCGCTCTTCTAACAAAAGTGGCCCCACGTGGGGACGGAGCGCCGCCGGAGCTCCCGGGGCGGCGGGAGGGGTCAGCGAGGGGCGGGGCTGAGGGCAGCGCGGAGCGCCCGCTGCGCGTCCTGGGACGCGTCTTCCTGACCGAGCGGCGCGCGTTCCGGCGGCGGCTGAGGGCCGGCGGGAGGGAAGGGCGCTGCTGCCGCCGGGCTTTTACGCGGGGAAGGTCATTTAGGGTGGCGTGTCGCTAACCTGAGTGATATCGCGTTTAAATGCTGCTTCTGCTTTGTAGTGGGCTTCAATAAAGGCAAAAAGGAAGAATCGACGTTCGGAGTCTCGTTTTAAAAAGACAACAAACGCTCTCCAGCAGAGAAATTTTAAAGTTAATTCTCTGGGAAGCGTGACTTACTGTGTTGTGAGAATAAAGCTGCTGGGTATTTTCCACCGTGTGTACAAATGTATGTCAGTTCTTCATAGGAAAAATTAGTCAGCCTGTTTAAAACGTTGTGTTTGTGCCCTGATGGCATGTGTAACTTCTGCTGAACATCCCGTTAGCATAGCAAAATGATTGGAAGCATGCATACAAAGCCTTATAAAATAATGAATATACTACATCGAGTCTCTTAAAGTACAGTTGTAACGGTGGGCAGGTGCAGGGCGTGCACTGACGTGGTGGATTCGGTCCTTTGTAACAGTCTAATGCCAAAGCTCAGCGCTGAGGAGCGTTGCCTGCTGAAGGCACTCTGCCCCATTGCCCCTTTTCTTCCATGTACTGTGTGGGGCTGTGCCATGAAGCAGGCCAGGGAACTGAGCTGTGATATAATTGCAGCGAAAGCTTTTTTCTTCTCAAGTGATTCAGTTAGCTGTAGCTAAGTACTACATGTTAGCTTGTTCTTCCTGTAGCTATCTTGGGTATTACTGGTTTAGATGACCACTTTCCCAACAATTAGCTAAATGGCATGTTACCACCCACAGCCCATTTCAGCGCCCATTAACTTAACACCAGTTTCCCAGTGAAAGAAAATGTTGAGCTGTGTAGGACTGAACCGTGGCTGCTGAACTTGGACACGTTTCCTCCCACTGCATCTGCTGCAGTAGCAGTCATCTTTGGCAGAGGCTGGGAAATGCAGAGGGTTAGTGTTCTTGCACGATTTGCCAGAGGCTGCAGCCTCCTGTAAAAGGGTTATTTTAAGCAGTTGATGTTCATGGGGACTAACGTATGGCAGATATAAAGATGCATCAAGGAATTGAGGAAGGGAGTCATGTCTGAGCTGAGGCAGTGAGGCTTGAAGCTCACCCCGCTGCGCTGGAACCTCTGTTCCACTGCATGTGAGCACTGGCTGAGCACCCGCACAAGCACATCGGCTGTCAGATGTGCTCCTCTTCACGTCCCTGGCGCTGCTCTCTGTAAGTAAGCTAATCAGTCCTGAAGAGCCACCCAGACGTCTGCTGTTCTTGCTTTAAACCCTCTCCTCCTTTTCCTACTCTGGGCCTCGTTTTTCCCCTCCATTGACAAGGAGCATTACAGAAAAAAAAAAAAAAAAAAAAAAAAAAGTAAATAAAAAAAGGCATAGCCATAGATAAAAAAGAGCACAGAGATCATGCGGGTGAGCTGTGACTGGTGCCATCAGACAACCTTTTCATGGCACCTTGCTTGATTTCCTTTTGCCTTGGGGAAGGTTGCTGTGTTTGCTCAGCAGTTATCCTGGCAAACCTGATAGCAGTGCCAGATGGCGTGTAAATTTAGAAAAGTGGTATCTGGGACAAAGCAACCAATTGATGAAAAGTCTTGAGCATGAGTCTTCACTCATTTATTTATGCAACAGCATTGCAGAAGACTTGATTAGGAGAGGGAAAGGTCGCGGTTTCTCACATCATTTTTGCCGCCTATTAATAGGATCCAAATTATCCATCTGGCCTAATTCATAATTGATAACACAGTGTAATAAATTTATAAGTTATCAAGTGCATCAGTGACCTTTCCTCTGAATTAAGTGATAAGAACATACAGAGTCTCAGGTGTTGTCTAAGTGTGTCACTGACCAAAACAAACTTCTACAAAACAAAGCAATTAGAAATACCTGGGTGGAGACCTCTGCTTAGCACTGTTTGCATATGCATGTGTGTTTCAACCCAACAGCACCAGTTCTACCTAGCTCAGCCCTGCAAATGTTGCACTCATCTATCTCATCTCTTTGCTGTGAGCACAGAAACCTAAACTTTCAGCAGCAGAGGCAATGCTTTAGCAGAGACTTTTGATCTGAAACTCAAACCGTCTGGGTCTAACCCAGACATCTGACCAATGTAGCATATGTGCATGAGTGTGTATTTGCGTAACTGTAGGAGAGAGGTGGAAAAAGAGAGCACGACACAAGCTGAATTACTCACACTGTAGACAGAACAGGAAGCTGCAAATAAGATCTGTACAAGTAAATTGGGTTGTCTTAACAACTGTCCTAACAATCCATACAAGTATGGTCCTTGGAGGAAGTCAAATGGATCACACACAGCCTATCTGCTTTAAATTGTGTTCTGCCTTGCCATGCACTGCTTTGGCTGCTGTGAGGAAGGAGCACATTCAGGTTTGCTGTTCACAGGCAGCTTCCCAGGTTCCCACAAAGTATCTGTGTTGATGAGTGAATGCTTTGTGTCCAGGCTGTGCCTGTAGCCAGGTGATGGATGCGAGTTACAAATCTCCCAGTTCACCAACCTTCGGTTTTCCCAAAGGCTGTGATGCAAAATGGATTCTTTGAAGCTATTTGGCTGCAATGCCAATTTGGGCTCTGGTGTAAACTTGGAGCTACGTTCAGAAAACAGTACACTTCTGGACAAAACTCTGCTCCAGGAAGACATCAAAGAACTGCTTGGGAGGGAGACTGGAAGACCCCTACAGGCCAAGTAAGGACATCATCTCCTTTGTCCAGCAAAACAAGACATTGTGCATGCCCTGCAGTTCAGTATGACTACATTGCAATGATCGCTTCATCACCAGTTTCTCCTCCTCCTTGCAAGAATGTTCAGTTTCTCCAATTTCAGCTACCAGTATGAAGTAACCTATTAGTAATGCTGATGTATTTCTGTAATTATAGTTACATTCTGATCCACATATCTTGTACATAGAATCTCAATTAATTTTATCTGTACTGAGAATCTGAAAAGTTTTTTTTTATAGTCGAGATCATTTGGAATAAAAGCTAGAAGCTGACACTCATAGGTTGTAAATAACACTCCTGGAATATGCTTTAAGTACAGTTGGCTGGAAGTTTTCTAAAACTGTAGTATTTCAGTGGAAAATGTTGTTCTGTAAATTAAATTTCCCACAGGAAACAATTTTTCCCCAGTTTTTTTTTTTTCTGACAAAAACAATGCACTGTAATACTTACAGATGCAGAAATGTCTTTACCACTGAAGACAGCACAATTTGGGATGGGGAAACAACACATGAAAGAAAGAACTGGAACGTAGAATATGAATGCCAGGAAGCTGTTCAACAGCTCAAGGGTACACATAAAATGTTAAACAAAGTCCAAATGAAACATTTGTCTTTGATCTGACAAACTAAAAAGCACTGTGTCTCTCCACAAATGTCAAAATGTTTCATGCTGGTTGAAAATAGTTAAAGGAAACATTCAAGAATATCAGCATGAAATACTTATTGTATACTCTGACCCTCAGAACGCTTTTGCATTTAGTCACTTGTTTCTGATGAGGATAAAAAAAATCATATCAGGTTTTCTGTCTGAGGCCAATTTACCTTTTAACCACGTACACTGTAAGCAACAAACTAAGCAATGGGAATCCCCATGGATTCTGAAAGTACTCTGAACACAAAGAACACCGAGAACATTAAACCTGAGAGAGATGCATTGTAACTTTTGTATACAACAAGTAAACTGTTTCAGATTTAAACCTGAAGCTAATCATTTTTTAAATGAGTCATAAAGTCCTGATCTCTTTATAATATGTTCCATTCATACCAATTAAGTGCCATGTGACTCTTGAATTTCTTGACATTTGCCTCTGAAACCTTTAGTCAGGTAATGACAGACTCCTATGATTACCTCTGAAAATACTGCTGCTACAATTGGATTTTACTTGGCTTGCTCAGTTTTTAATTATTTGCTTGCAGTCTTTACTACAGCTCTTCTGGGATTCATTGCTCAGTATTACTAAAACACATTAAATACAATATTTCTTATACATGTAATAAATATTTTAGATCATAATTACTGATATTCATAAGGTGTGCATAATTTGGGTTCCCCTGTAAGTGTAATGTCCCCCTGCCCCCATATGCATGCAGTTTCCATACATAGAACAAACCTTGCTCCTGCTGTGGTTCTTATTGTAAAAGCACTCGAGTCTAACGTGGTTTTTGACATGCAACTGAAACTAACTACACTAAAATAAGCACATGCATCGTGATCATCAGCCTCAGCCTCCACCAGGACCTGTTACAAAAGGAAAGCAGCTGTGCAGTACTGTCCAGACACAGAACTTTTCTGTTTAGCATTTTCAGGTTTTCATATAATTAAAGATGCACTCTGTTGGCTGAGGTATTTTGTTTGATTCTTGCAGATGTAAAAAAACAAAACAAAACAACAACAACAACAACAACAAACAGAAAAAAGGAACAGAAAAAAAAAGAAAATAAAAAAGTTTATTTCAGAATACAATTAGTATTTTCTGCAAGATTTTAACCATGTGGGAATAAAGAACACATGGGACACAAATAAATTGCTGTGTGCCTTTTTGATGACTATATTTTCAATGGTTTTGCTGTATTTCAGATAGGTGTGACTGTTACTTATGTTTCACCCTCATGTAGGAACACTGAAATCAGCAGCAGACCTGATCGGTGGTATTGAACATGAGAGGAAAAATGAGCAGCTATTTTCCATCTGTATCTTTTGACCGTATTCAAGTTGGGCATAACATTTCTAAAAGAGGAACAGTGCTGCCCTTGGATGACGCTGCCCACCTGACACAGGTCAGTTCTGCTCCAGCAGCTGTACACTGTTGTGGGCTGCTCTGGGGCTGCTCCAGGGGAACCTCATTTGCCTGCTTCTGACAAAGCCTTTGTAAAGGGTATTCCCCAGGTGCAGCAGCAGCAAATCTGAAATGGAAATACCAGCAGCAGAAGGGAAGCCTGCGCACAGGGCATGGTAGATGTTAGTGCTCCCAAAGCTTTACCTACAGGGATCAGAAATAAGCATTAACAGAATCAGCATGTTTAGGAAGATAAAGGGAGAGGCTCTGGATGTTCACTCACTCAAAAATTGGTTTTGAAAATGGTTATTTAGACAAAAAAATAGCATTTAAGTGCCTCTTTAAAAAGAATCCAGGCATCTTGCCTAAGTGAATCTGAAAGATGTGTAGAAAGCAAATATGCTTTACATCATTTGCTGCTTAGTTTGTTTTTTTCTTTTCATCAACTTCAGCAACAACAGAATTAATGTGTTTTTTATCAGTTCTCTTTCAAGGTTCTTGTCCATTGGTGTAACAAGATTTGTACTGTCCTTAAATAGAGTTCAGGCTAACAATCGTCCCTATCCTTTTAGATTAAATGATAGAAATTAAAATATTTTCACTTCTTTAAAACTTGTCTTTACTAAAACAAAAGTAGAACTGATTAGACAGTATCTGGGCCATAATAAAAAAACGTTGCTCTTTCACCTGGCATTGACATTCCCTGGACAGACACTATGACATTTCATTCCGACAATCCTAATAAAACAATAATAACAAGGTCTGAGGCTACAGCTACCAATGCGTCAGAATTGCTGAGGAGATTGAGCTCCCCAAGAGTTCCTTGTGTGAGCTGCCTGTTGTTGTGACCATTAGTAGTTATATTGGCCAGCTCAGATTCTCAGCTAGTCTGTAGAATTTTAAAAATATATATTTTTAATACTCTCTTAAGGGAAGCAGCGAGCTCTACAATTCAAGAAACAATAGCAGACTAAAGTATTATAAAAAAAAAAAAAAAGTAAAAGAAAGCTAAAGACACACCTCCCCTGCCAACCCATTAAAACTGTACTATAGGGAGCCACCCTATGTTCAATCAGATCTATTTTTATTTTTATGATAACTTCAAACAAATACGGGTATGGTTCTGGCTTTGTTTTCTCACACATTTCAAGAAGAGGTTTACAGTTACATACATATGTATTTTAACAAAATGACATAAACCTAACGTATTCCATGTGCATTTATATTCATATTTCTTTATCTGAGAGCACAACAATAGCTCCATTGTGCAGCACAGTGCTGCTCAGATGCAGAAGGAAGGCTGCACACGGGCTTCCAGAGTGGTCCAGAAATACAGTGGTGACACCATGCTGGCTCCAGTAAACAGGAAATCGAACCAGGATGTAAACTGGACTGCTTCCATATTCAGTAACGCTCAGCTAAAAATAAACAGCTTGAATAGAGGTAAGAAAGCCAATTCTCTCTGTGAACTCATTTTTAAAATTACAGTTTTCAAGATCTTACAGAACATTTCAGATTATATTTTTAAAAAGTCTTAGCGTTGACTTATATTTCTGTGATGAGATTGCAGTTATATCCAGAGGGGCTTGCATGAAACGGAGAAGAGAAAGTCTTTTCTTTCAGAGAAAAATAAGGCCCTAGAGACAGAAGTTGAAGGCGGGCATGACTGCCCTATGCACACATCAAGGTTTTTTAAAAAAAGAAAAAAAAAAAGATTTTACTTCAGCTAATAGACAACGCTGTCACAAGAATAATTAAATCTATTGAGTATGAAATCTAGAAATGGTTAGGCACCATATTCCAAGAGAAAAGACAAGTTCTAAAGCAGCCCATGCAGAATAGCATCGCACATTTCTCAGGGCATCCCACACAATCCTTATTTGCTCAGGTTCTCTGAGTTCTGACTACACCTCTCTCAGAAGACAAATCTTTCAGAAAAGGAGCAACTCTACAGCATGTATTTAAGCAACTGCATAGGAACTGCTGAATCACAGCCTGATCCTCTGATTGACCACCTGAGGTGAGCAATGAGTCAGCCCTGGGAGCACGGGTGAAGGTAATTCACCTGTGCTACCAGAAGGGCTGGAGCCTGGCTCCACCTCTCCTAGACCCCATTTAAGAGCTGCCTACTAGTGGGAAAGGATCTTTTTTGGAGGTTTCTCTTGGGTTCTTCTCAGAGAATTCAGGATGATGGTAAGCTTTCCATCCATTCTTCTTTCTATCTGTTCTTCTTTGGTGTAATAACTTGTTTAGCTTAACTCTCTTGGATTTTTCTTAATTATAACATCTGTATATTCATTGATTATTCAGCAATGTATTGCACACAGACCTTTAATGAAGTTTTCTTTCTGCAGGATTTTTTTTTTTTTTGTCCAGATACAATGGTTTGATACATATAATATTTCTAATAGAAACACTGAAAAAATGTGGTGATTCATTCAGCCCCTTATTACTTCACCATCTCCATCAGATATGCCAGATGCTACAGTAAAGGCTTGGAGCATGGCAAACTAGTGATAGAGTAAAAAGAAGAGAAAACAACCTCACACATAAATAAGATCTGTGGAACTGAAGTTTTAAACCGTAACTTCCTCAAATTCAGGAATAGATGGACATAAGGTATGAATGGGAAAGGACTTGCAGAAGTCATTAAGTTCAGGCTCCTGCTGTAAATATGTATACCTGGACATATTTCAGTTAGTAACACTGAGTTCTATCTCAAAATAAATCACGTTCTTGCCTTTGCTGGCCATGTGGGTGACTGATCTAGAGTATCAGTGCCACAATGTTAGGAGGCTTTTCTGACCTCAAGCTTGGAAGCACCTTTTTTCCTTTGCCAAAATCCCTTTGCTGTAAGCACCTCTGTCATATTACACTAGAGAAGCTACACTTTTACTCTCCTCTAATGCCATAAACCTCTAATTGCTTCTAACATGCTGCCTCTTTATCTGGAGAATTGAATTAAATTGTTAAGCTGAATCAATCTTGCTTGAATAAGGACTATTAGATATGTGCCAAGTTCCAGATTATGTTTTATTGAAATATTTTCCTACTATCTGTGTCTGCTTGCCAGGGATGAAGGCTAAAAGATAATGAATAGGTGCAATGTTGATGGAAAAGAAGAGAGCACAGGAAGAAGGTTAGAGTCTGTCTGCTTAATAGAAAGTAAGAGTAGACTGGCATGGCCCTGGAGGACTGTTCTTGATGCCTGAGAACAGCAGCAAGGAATGGTCACAGGAGCAAAGTGAATCACCCGTATGGGTAGCCATCAGCATCCCCACCATAAAACCTGTATTGCAGAGCAATATGGAGCAGGCATCAGTTAACCACAGACTTTCCTAGCACATTCCAGTAACAGCTAATCATTGGTGTGAGTTTCATGACACTGATGTAGGACATCCTAGCCAAGGAAGCCAACTGATCCAGCATTTGAGGAGGTGTGTTTTCTCATAAAGTGTGATTCAATCCTGGCCCCTCAGGCCCAGTGGGAATGCTGGATAAGTAAATAAGTAAGTCACCCTGTATTTTCTTTGCCTTGAGTCTGAGAGAGCTTTCTTAGGAAGATGAGCCTGTGGGATGAGGAACAGAGACAGTCTTGGCTGCGAGCTGAAGATCTTGGTTCTGGAACCATTGTTCTGAAGCTGCCTTGAGGAGACAGGTGGGCCTGGCTCACTCGAGGCTTCAAGATGGGCATCTTCAGTGGCACAGGCAGAATTTGAGAAGTGGCCATGAGACAGAGGAATCATGATATAACAGTGTAGAAGCACAGAGGGTAAGGGTTTTTACACAGCCTAGATGATGGTAAGATGTAAATGCAGACTCCATGACAATGCAGTTCAATTGAAATTCCAGTCTGTTTCTCTTCTCAGTGTCAAGGTCTTCCTTTCTTCATTCTTGCTATCATACTGATTTAAGTATGTCTTTCATGTTCTGCCATAAAAAATGTCATTAGTACATTATTACCTTTGTTCGTTAGTGAACAGAACTATTGAATGGTGCTGTGCCCAAGGCTGTATTTTGAGATGCAAGCAGCATCCCAGGAGATCACCTCTTAAGGACAGCCCACTGCTTTCTTTGTTTTAGAGATTTTCATATTTACCTTACGTTCCTTGAACTAATCACCCCTGACCGAAGCTGCATAATAAAATATGTGACCATTTAAAAAAAAGTCATGAAATTTCAGCTTCTGCAAGCAGATTATTATGATGGAACATTCTTTCAAAAAAGCAGATGTCTGCTGGCAATTCTATTGACACTTGTACTAAATGTGATGGAATTAAATAATTAGTAGAATCAAAAATATTAGCATGACCTATGTAACATTTAGCAGTTAAATATAATTCCATTTTCTGAGTACAGAGACTTTGGGCTTCTTTGTTTTATAGTAACTAAAATAGATACTAAAATCCATAAATTTATAGACTAAAATAGAAAGAGGAACAAAAAATTGATTCAGCTGTGATAAAAGAATATTTGCACATAGAATGAGGGTAGAATCCAATGCAGCTGCTACATTTCAGCACTACTGGGGGGCAGAGCAGCAAACAAAGTTATGCTTTAGTACAGTCAGCAACTTGTCATATGTCAAAGAAACAACAAAGTCAATTTGAAGGTGTGCACAATAGAGAACATACCTGAGTACTTCTTAATGATGGCAATATTTGCAAGCAAATCTTTTCCATCAATATTTTTCTGAAGTTTCAGCACATGCCCTGTGATAGATGCGCTGCCTGAAATGTTGTTATTTTTTTGCAAATGGCCATAGGTTTTGTGTGTTGGAGGGATGTATCCACAGAAGAAGTGGCAAGGAAGTCTCCTGCGATAGGCCACGTAATTGACAAACATTTCACAGATCAAATCTGTTATAAATGCATACAGACTGTCCTATTGGAGATACCTGCAGAATCCATTAAAATCTCTTTGGAGTACATTCTTTTCCTCCAAAATAAGTAAGAACCTGAGAGCCTGTAACATAATAATCCAATTATTTTTTTTTTACTGTCTGGCAGAGGCAATGAATAGGTAATATAATGGCTGAATGCTTTGAATGCTAAATATCAAGCTACAGAGAACCAAAGTACTCTCAGATTCACAAGGAACTCCTAAAACAGAATGTTAAAGAAGATGGTTGTACTGCCTAATGGCTTTAACATGCTTTTAATTTTATCCTTTATTTCTATCATAGAAAGACAGGGAAGTCAACAGACATGGTATTGTAAAACTAGTAGAACAAAATAAACTGCCTTTTAATAAGCTCTGTAAAATCGCAGATCCTGAAAAGCCTGATCTATGGCTAAGTTCATATACTCACATCTGCATGCTGCCTGAGCCTTTTTTTTCTTTTGTTTCATTCTAAATGATATTTGAATGGTCTCTTAGACTGCTCAAGAAATTGACATCCAAAAATCAGCATTAGCAGACACCAGGATAAGCATGGTACAATGAAGAAGAGGTACCGTGGTGTTTGTAAAGAGAGGTCATGTGTCACAAATCTACCCAAGTCTTCAGATAATAAGCCATGTTGGCAACATAGATCTGCTTGATACCATCTGCCTGGATTTTCAGAAGGCACTGGAACAGTTGCCTCCCTAGGGGCTATAGAAGAAAATAATCAGACGTGAAGAAATGTCCAGAGGATGGCAATAAGGGAGAGGAACAAATAATTGCCTCTCACAGTAGAAAGAATCACGTGTTCTACACAGCTCTATGCTGAAGTCTGCATTGCTCAACACAGGTCACAATGGTCAGAAAACTGTAGAAAAGGAATGAAAATGTTTGCTGATAACAGTGAATTAGTCAGTGATACAGACTATAGATGATTGCAGACTCAGAACTTCTGACCTAGTCACTTAATGACTAGGCAATGAGAGCTCCCTGTCAGGAGATGCAAAGGGGGTGCAGATTGGATGCCAGTAATCACTAGAAAAGGAATCAAGAACATGTGAGAATTTGCTGTTGTATAAACACATGACACACCCACAACTTCCAGAGTGTTTATAGTTATGCATTCATCTGAAGAAAGATAGAGGAGTATGGTAAGATACACAAATTAGTGCAAGAATGTGCATTAGCAAGTGTGGTTACTGATATGGAACAGTTGTAGTAAAAAGAATAGATGAAGGCCTTTCTCAGTAAAAGCAGTTAAAAAAAAAAAAAGATAAAATAAGGATTGTTCTGGAAAGGTGAGTAGGAAATTTTTTTTAGTATAAAATATGAAAAAATCAAGTAAAAGCGAGATGCCAGCCTCTAAGAAATAATAATAAAGAGGAAAGTCTTTGTTCATATAATTGAACAGTTAACCTGTGAAACTTGAGACATTGTAGATGCTGAAAATGTACCTGAACTTGGAAAAAAAAAAAACACCACTTAGTTTGCTGGGAAAAAAAAAGGACACCAAGGTCTATTCAACAGAAACCCACAGCATCTGGTTTAGGAAACCCTAGAATGACTGATCACTAGAAGCTCAGAAAATGTTTTGGGAAGGCTCTGTATGGGATCCTTATAACCTTTTTGGGACACTCACTTGGTGCTCACTTTTGGAAATGAAGTGCAGGGCCAGGTAAATATCTGATCTTATATATATTGCTATAATTTGAATTAGGATTATAAACTAAGAGCTTCCTGCAGGACCTGAAGAATGATCCTGGAATTTCTGGGTTGTGTCATCCCTTCTGTGCATGTGTAACCAAACTGTGCTGGTGTGGCTGCTGTTTTTGGAGAAATATCAAACCTACTGTTCACCTGGACCCACAATGAATGTGCATGTCAACCCTACATGCTCAACTGCGTGCTTGTCATCAGATGTACAGGGAAATGGGCTGCTGCACACCTAAAAATCCAAGATGAATATATCTCTGCATCTGACCAGACAAGATTTCCAAGTGAGGAAGAAGATATATTCATGAGAAAACAGAAGGATGGTAGTTCTACTTGGAATATCAGCTTTAATCTGGAGTGAATGAGGCTTCTCTAACTTGAAAGACAGGTTTTATATCATTTAGTGGTTGTTTTCATTGTCTGCAAATGAGCTGTCTTTTCTCTGCTTGGTGGTAGGTTCCTAGGGTTTAGTTTGGTTTCTTTTCTTTACCCTTGCCAATTTTAGGTGGTTCAGGTCATGAGAACATGCTCATACATCTGCATTTTTGCCAAACTGATCTTTCTGGTCTGTGCTATACATGTGAACAAGGCTCACGAAGGGTAGAGGTGTGGCTTGGTAGTGAAGTAAACCAAGACAGATAGGGTCTTAATCATCTTCATTTGGCTTAGTTAGTGTTTGCTTTTTATTTCGACACAGTTTTCAAAGTCCACTGACCTCTGAATAATACAGGCTTGCAAGTGTGTCTATGAAATCTCCATACCTTTCAAATATTTGAAATTCCTGAGGTATTTAATGTGTCCTGTTATCTGAAATACATTTATCATGGATGTCATTAGCTAACGCTGTCCTGTTGTGATTCATTTCCTTGCTGACTAACAAGTTACTTAGCTGAATTTCTTCAAAAAGAGCAGTGCAATAGTCTACTCTGAGCAGTTCCTGGTCACAAGTGTGCTTAAATAATTTCATTACCAAACACCTTCAGGCTCTACTAGCCTCACACATCAGCATAAGCTTACTGAGACTTTATCCTTAGTATTCTCTGTAGAGTAAAAGGATCTTTTTCTTTCTGCCTCATATTGTATTTTCTTTTAATTATTCTTGTACGTTCTTTCATCAACGCAATACCAATGTGAGTTCTGTGGGATTTTCTCTAGATATGTGCATTTTCCTCAGAAAAAGCACTTTTTCTCTTTAGACTGATTCCTACAGCTCATTCTCTTCTCTCAAATATCTGTAAGAATTGATGAGTTTTCTACCAGCCGTCCAGAAACTTGGGCCTTTTTCTTCATTTAAATCCTAGCAATATTTGTGTCTATTTCTGATAGGTCATCTGTAGATCAAGGTAAGTGCATTGTGCTCTTGTCTGCATATCATCTGCAGTTGAGTAAGGGAGGCCTGTTCCTCAAAATTCTTTTCTAGGGCTACATAAGGTTACATGCTATACTTTCTCATCTTTTAAGCTTTCTCCCTGAAGACTTGGCAGCAGAGAAACCAAACCTTCCTCCAGAATATTTTTGAGGTGTTTGTTTCACAATTCACCTATCCAGGGCTGGCCCAGACTGCTGCCTTTGCTGTCACTCTCATTCTGTCTGACTTCAAGCTCTTTGCAGATGCACTGTGATTTTCATGCATCTCGCAACCAAACATGGAAAGTTTCCTTACTGTTCCTAATATGACTTCCTACTTTTGTGAGGAGGTTGATGCTTTTACCAGCTGCTGCATGACAACAGATAAACCTTCTGGGAACAAATCTTTCTCTGCTCAAGCACCACAGTTCTGTTCCCTCAGCACTGGTGTCCTCCATTTGCTCCATTCCTGCCACAAGGCTGCTCCAAGGGCTGCTTATGAGGCAGCTCAGATGCCTGCAGCATTTCCCCACATGCTCAGGAGTGAGCAAGATTTCCTGCATGCCCTCTGCTTTCAGCAGTCAGCCCAGTGTAAGAATTCCAACACCAAAAAGCTGGGCCTGCATTGGTTTCAAATGCTTGGCTTCTCTGAAAGGAAGCATTATACTTGTGAATACACTTTCATTGCGGATTCCTTTCATTTCATCCCTGACAAATATAATTCATCAATACTGAACAGACTAATTCATAGTTTACAAAGAATCATGTTTTAAGCAGACAAATGCCTCAAATGACAAATGTGCTGCTAATGGCCCCTCCCATTTATGCCAGGTCTTTTGCACAGCCAAGGCCCCACCAGGGCAGTGTGGGGATAGTGTTAATGGCCTTTTCTGAAGGTAATTATTTTTGAATAATTATTTTGAGTATTTTTGAATGTTATTACTTCATTTGGTTGGGTGTGTGTAATGGCCTATGAACACCAAGGATTTCATCTTCTCACTCCTTTTGTGTGCATTATTCATCACAAGCTTGTCCAATGCGAACTTCTTTGTTCCATCCTGACAGTGATCTCAGGTGTTTTTCACAGGTAAAGCTGGTTTTTAGCAATGCTTGTGGTAATACACTTTCTGTTACTATTTTCTTGCCACTTTCTGAGTTGTTCATTCATAATGGATTATGGTAGATGGTAACTAAATGTAGTCTTTTACTTGCTAAGAGCTTTCATGTCTACAAGTTGAATAAGATTCAAGAGCCAAGCTTTAAGAAGCTTGGGTCTTACTTTATAAGTTTTAAACAACTGTTCACGAGACAGGCAGAGAGGAATATCTTCTGGTCAATTTTTCTACTAGGAGAAACAGTTAACAGAGAGCTTTTTCCAATGATGTAAGTTGGAATAGGATAAAATTAGGATTAGGAATTCAGTTTAAGCACAGAAAGTTAGCTTTGCCGAATGCACTTGAAACACATCAGTGTACATGTAACTACAGGTGACATCCATTGATCCTCTTCCCCATTTCCTCCTTTCAAATTCAACAGGTGGGACATGCTATAGATAATGGTGCCCCAGCACAATGGTTAGGTAACAGTCTGCTAATGATACTCACTAAAAGCCTTACAGTTATCAACTTGTCTATTTTTATGCCCCTTCATTATTTTTTGTAATGGTATTTGGTAGACACAGAGATCAAAGGAAAAACTTCAGCAACTCAAACATATTAAATTTTGTTTCTTTCTAAAATTTCAGTAAATAGTAGAACGTTTTTGTAGTTACAGCTACAGCTGGTCAGATCCCAGTCCATTGGGAAACCTCCACGGAGCACTCCTCCACAGGCACTGGCACACTGCAGCTGAAGGGGATCCTGCTCTGTGACCATCCCACGCTATGGTTACCAAACAGCATCTCAGAACTGGCCAGCTTCTGTTCTTGACACTATTTCATGTCCAAAATTTAAGTTCCATGGTAAATATGTTATGCAAAAAAAGTAAAATGAACTTTATTTAATTAAAATCTGTTACTTGATAGGATACAGTTTGATTTTCTTCCCCACACAACAGCAAATGGACTCTTTTGCATTCACAAATTCAGAGTTCTCCCAAATCCCTTCTTAAATTTTCTTTCGTAAGCTGGAGAGTCCAAATCTATTTTATCTTTCTTCATATAGAAGATATCCTAGCTGCTCAGTATTTGTAGTTATTGCTGTCATCTTTAGACTTGGCTATGTTGAATAATTTTTCATCATTCTCAGTCTTGAGAGCCATGATCTTTTCATACTTATGACTGTTACTGAGTACTATCCACCTCCATTTCATGGGCTGCTCATAATATCCTTCATTATGAAGCTGAGAACCCTGAAGAGAACATTTTCTTTTATTACATGTCATCTCAATTTAAAATCTGAGACCCCCCTCCCCCCCCACCATGTCTTTAAAATCTTAAAACATAAAGATACTAGAAACACTGGACCACCCTTGCCTTCTAGGATCTCTAATAACTTTGTGACACAGCACATCACCTACAGAGGTTTTGCTGATTTTTCTCCAACATATCTTAAGTGGGTGTTCACACAAAATAATACAAAAAAGTAGCTTCTACCAATCTCCTTATATGGCCTTCCTGTGTTTTAGAACAGCACCTGAAGACTTGTCTTCTGTAGCCTCTACCAATAACAGAAGTAAGAAAGATTATTAATATTTGATTATCATTTATTCATCTGTTTACTGAATTATCTTTTAATCTCTTGCATTGTGTGCATACTGACTCAAGATGATTTTAATAAAAATAATAATAAAATGCATTTGCAGAGCTCCAAATAAATGTTTATCTGTAGAAATAGGCTTGGAGGCTGCTTGGAACCATCTCATAGCCTAAATGTGAGGTTTTCTTTCAACTCCAAAGAGCCGTAATGCATTTAGATCTTTAGGTGACTGTGTGTTTGATGCAAAGAAATATTTACAGTCCAGGTTGGGCTGTAGAAAATGCTAATTACTGGTTGTAATATACCCTTCTGTTAGTGTCAGATTTTCTAATGACTTCAGTGGGCACAGAATACAGTTGTATCATCCCATTGCTTGTTTGAAGGAAAGCCCATTCCAAGTAGTAAGAATTTTTCCATGAAGCCTGTGTCATATTTTGTTTTAGGGGAACCAAATCTCCAAGTCTTTACTCTGGAAAGACTGCACTGAAAGTTACTGACTGCCTAAAGTTAGGACCGTAGAAGACCATTCTTCTCTAGATAGTAAATGTGTGAGCTTAACTATTTAAAATGTTATTTAACCATAAAAAATACTTCTTCAAAGTAAGGAAAAGCGTGTCTGGCATTTTATTGAACTTCATTTCATTTCTGAGAAATGTAAATGATCAGTGTCAAAAATGTCAAGGCTGACTCTTTATCTATCTCTACATATTTTTGCATATTTCACATAACTCCTTATCAATCCATTTGAAAAAATGCACATTCTGTATCTATTTTCCCAATGTTTTAACTAAAAACTTTCATGTGCACTATAATTTGCATATTAGGAGCTAATTTACAATGCAAAAGTCCATCCTAATTTCTGTATGCAACTCAAATTATAATAATGGTGCATAAACAAAAAAAAAAAATCTACATTTTGAAAATGTTAATCTTATGTAGGCAATACATTGCTACTGCACCTACAAAAGAATATTATAAAACAGTTAAACGTGTCTCACAAGTCACAGCAAAACACACATTAGCACTCCGAGTACTAATTTGTCTGCAGGAAAATTAGCACCAAGAAATTTTGCTGGGAAACAGAGTGCTTGGGTTTTCCATTAGAGAACTACAAGATGTGGAGTTATTAACATCTTTTATTTGTTCCTGTTCTTCCAACCCACATGAAAATATGCACTTAATTTGAATTTTCTGTGAAAGTCCCACTGTATTTTAAACAGAATACTTAGATCTGTGGTAAACAGATAGAGAAGACTCTGTTGCCTGTTCAGGAAAGGTGCCATCACCAATTCACATTCAGGAATATGATGTTTCATCTCAGCAGGGAGGTTTGGAGCTGAAGAAAGGTTAAGAGAATGCAGAATTTGCAAGTCTGTACTTTGCAGCTGTATGAGTCTCATCTCAGGTAATACTGGAGAAGGATTTGTGCAGTGATCAAGCCAAGCATTTAAACAGTTATCCAGTACTGCTACTGAAGTGGTACAAAGGAGGCTTAAGGAAAGGCAGGAGTACTCACCCTTTGCTAGTTTTACCCCTGCTGAGTTGCTTTGAGCAATTCCTCTCCTGAATGCCCATGTCATATCCCCACCAACTGCAGCAAAACTACCACCACCAGGAAGAGTCACCATTCGTGTCATGGTGAGACCAGACCTTGGATGCTGTTTTTGCCACCAACAAGAAATACTATTTCTGTTCACAAAAGGAAAAACAAGAAGTAACTGACTTATAGAATGGGAGATTTATCAGAGACAGTAGGAAAATAATTCCAACGCAAATTCCACCAAAACAGGCTACCTCAAGAGGCTACAGATGAGGAAGGATTTAAGAACCAGAAGTTTTAAGAATGGTTGGGCACACTTTCATTGAAGATAATCTAGGATAGAGCTGACCAGTGCAATTTGGAGGGACAGACAAGGACTGATCCTTGACATCCCACTCAGCTTTTCCGTGCTGTAGTTGCATGAGGGTAGGACTGTCCACAGACTGCAGTGCTGCAATCAATCCTGGAACTAAATGACTAATTCAAAATGATTATATAAGTGAATAAATTTAAGAGAAAGGAAATGCCCTTACAGATTTGTTCCTACTCTTTATCTCAAGGTTGCATATTATATTGGGTCAGCCAAGAAAACAAATACCATATTCTGATGCAATCCAGTTCTGCCTGTGTTACCCACATCGCTGTTTCTTTTCCCCCCTATCTTGATTACAGATCTGAGCAGCAGAGGCTTAAAATTGCAGTTGTCAGAACAAGAGGTCATTTGAGTCATTGCAATTTTCAGAAATGTGGCTTATGCCCTCAGAGTTTTCTCAGGGAATGCTTTATCATAAATTCAACACGTTTCACTCCACCCCATCTTTGTGAGACTTGAGGGGACTTCCACAGACTGGGACAAGCCAGCTGAAGGGTTTCTTCTTGTTTTCTTTGATTCTATAAACATTTGAACAATACACTCCTGTTTTGTCCACTCTTATGACTAACTGCCTCCAGCTCTGGTAAATACATGGTTGAAATGAACAAAACCGAAAACAGCCGCCCTACTGCAGCTATTTTGTCTGCATCACCCTTTAGACAGGACAAACCCACTTAACTAGCCACGGCTTGGCCTCTGAACCGAAGTCTTCACTGGTGGTACTCCTTTGCTGTGTGTAAACCTGACTTTTGCTCTCTTCAGCTTTCACAAATTGACAACTTTTTTTGTAAAAATCCCAACTCTTGAGTTAAAGATAGTCTTGACTGTTACATATGGTAAAATTAGAAACTGAAAGTTTAAATGACATACTTGAAAATAGTTATTCTAAGTTAGATGAATTATTTAATAACAACAACAAGGAAAATCATCAACAAAAAACCCAACCACAAAAAAAAAAAAAAAAAAAAGGAACCAGTGGATAAATTTCAGACACGTTCCCTTTAAAATATGATTGCATTGCCATCAGGAAAACACCTGTCTATCTAGGCTCTGGATAACTAACAGCTGATTTTAAATGTGCATCCGTACTTTCGCCATAAGTACAACTCGTGAATATGCAAAAAATTCTTATCCACATCAAAACTGAATTATGTTCCAGTTTCACACCAAAAATTCCCAGTGCAGGTCAAAAGCACAAGCAGTAGCCATGAGGATAGAAGACTCTAGCTGAGCTTTGAGCAAAAGCTTGCTGCACCAACCGCACCAAAGCAGGACTAAAATACACTAGCACAAAAAGCAGTAAAAGTAAGCTACATTTATTCTCTAAATAGCAGACAAAATAAGTGCATAGTATTTGTAGTTCTCACATGCTTTAGAGGATTGCAGAGCATCTAGTGGAAAACTTTCAAAATTGCCAACCAAATTGATGGACAACTTGTTTATACATGTTACATTACTGAAATTGGACATTACTATATTTAAATGAGATTTCGTCGAGGTTTTTCACGTCCTACCAGTTTTAGACTAAACCAAACAGCATTTTATTGAAGTTGAAGCTTTTCCCAGTGAGTCTGGTCTGAAGACAAGTTGTAAGAGACTTTAATTCTGGCATTGTTTCCATTAAAAAGGAAAGCCTGCATATACTGCACTAATCATGTTAAATTATTTTTGTTGCATATAATTTTTTCCAGCTTTTATATTTATTAGTTGTATTTCCAAGACTTTAATAGCTGCCTCTAATTCTCTTTGCATTTATTTTGTATTCTATATGAGATCTTAAAGATGAAAATCTGAAGAAAGATTTGATTATGGTATTTAAAATTCATGCTGTAAAATCTAAGTTCTTGTAGCTGCAGCTACATACTTGTGGGACAACAGCATTTGGGACAGTCTGAGACCAACAAGCCAACTAATTACTATGACACTGGCTTCAACTGTTGGACAGATAAAAATAGAAGATAATGTGTGGTACATGCAGATCCTAACACAGCTACATCTTACTGTTCAAATATACTTGCTTTAAGCAAAACTGATTACACACAAGTTTGTGCTAAAACTTGCAGATTTATCCATCAGGCCAAGTAGTAATTCCTATGCTTGTTTGCTTTGACACCACTTTTACCCCCATCTAGTCCAATCCCAATGAACCAGGAAGAATGAGATCCCCTTCACCTTTACAAACACGACTCCCTCAGCAAACTACTGAGCCTGAGCCCAGTTTAGCTCAGCAGCAGTCCCCACTCATGCCTGCAATGGTTTTGCTAGTTCACTATTTGCACACATTGCTTGCATGACTTTACATTATGAAATTGCTAGTTATAAAGCTGCTGTGAGGGAACAACTCTCTCCCTTCCTGCTCTATTGGCTAAACAGCTTCAGAGGTTTAGTTTGCTAGGTAATTCTCAATTGCTTGGATTCTTTCATTAGCCTTCGGCTACTTCTTGAAAATTTCCTTTGTAGCCTGGAGAAGACAAAGCCTTCCTCCTCACATCAACCACAGGGCTCTTCCTCCCCCTTAACCACAGAACTGCTTCTTACTTTGCTCTCCGGAGCAATCACATAGCTATTGTAAACTTTGTGTGTCCAAAATTCACAAGTAAATTCATGGCATTTCACCTGAAAGAACCAGTCTGCTCTGATAAAACTGGTCTTCCAAGAACAGCGGTGTGTTTAAAAAACTCCTAGTTTCCCCTGCACATAACATGGCTGTTACCAAAGCTGTGCTCAAAGAGAAATAATTACAGCAGCACTGCAGAACTGGACAAAACTGAAGCTAGCAGGCACAAGCAAATATACTCATATGGTGTTTTCCGTCCACCAAAAGCTATTCTTACACTGGTGGTTTGAGAATGAGAAGTATACAGTGCTCACCTTGTGAGCCTGTTTGCGTGCTGGAGAAGGTACGGCATTACAGACCTCCACATCTTAAAATGAAGCACTGGGGGGATCTCTGTGGCCTGGGGAATGTGATGCCCTGAGGATCCCATCTTTAGATCAGTGGACATAGGATAAAACTCTGGTCTGCGCGTTGCGTGTTTGCTCAGTGCTCTCAGATCAGCCTCAGTTGTGTGAGCAAACTGAGTGGGTTGGCAGTGCGGTTCTGCAGGACGCTGCCTGCCCTTCGGAGTGGCTTCATCACATTGTACTGTGGGGACAACAGCACATTTTCTACTTTCATCTTGATTTTAAGAACAGTTACTCCTCTGCAAACTTTCCATACATCAAACAACTTTGAACCTTTCCAGAAATGACAAACAGTATACCAGCAGTGGGCTGAATTACTTTCCACTGACTTCACTGGCTTTAGTTCAGGTAAATGGAGATGTGCTGACTTTTAAAATGACCTATGAATCTGATCTTAACATCAAGAGCCAATAATAGCATTTCAGAATTTTTAGAAAAGGAGATTAATAGTGATAGTTTGTTTGTTTAATACATTGTTTTAAAAACTATCATAGCTTGGTTTAATTGGAAGAAGGAATGTCAGTGATGACATTGATATCTAGAATAAAGAAATTGAATAAAGAATTGATATCTAGAGTAAAGGAAAAGACTGTGTAATTATGGAAAAGGAAAGCTTTCTGGAGCTCAGAACGTTCAGAGTTCAGGTTAGGTACAGTAGAAATAACAACAACAACAATAATAAAAAATAGCAATATGTATATAAGGTACCCTAACGACTGTAACCTCACTTCAGCATGAAGTCACTCGGCAATCACCTCATTAGAATTAAAGCATTCTTTGATGTATTAGCTCCTAAATAATTCAAACTTTTTCTTTTTATGCTATATTTACTTTTGGATGTATTTTTTTTTTTTTTTCCAGCTGAGAACACAGCTTGAAGCTATTATTCATGGAGTCCTTACAAATAAAAATTGTGAAGAAACATTCACCCTGCACAGTACTGCACAGCAGCACTGGCTTTAGGCTCCGTGCAGAAGCAGTTCAGAGCAACTCATCTGAAGCCCTCGAATAATTCAGAGGACAAACGCTGGGTGAGCGTCTTGCTCCCCACAGCAGGACCCACTCCCTGTGTCCCAGCACCTCCCTGCACAGCTCTCTGCACAGACCCAGCAGGACCATGCAAACACGTGAACCCCACAATATAAGGACATAAAACTATTAGAGAGCTTCCATAGAAAGGCTGTAAACATGGAGAAGGGTCTGGAGGACAAGGTGTATGAGGAACGGCTGAGGTCCCTGCGTTTGCTCAGCCCAGAGCAGAGGAGCTGAGGGGAGGCCTGATGGCGGCTGCAGCTCCTCACAGGGAGCGGAGGGCAGCGCTGAGCTCTGCTCTGTGTGACAGCGACAGGGCCCGAGGGAACGGCATGGAGCTGTGTCAGGGGAGGGGCGGGAGAAGGGCTCAGGGAAAGGGTCTGCACCACAGGGCGGTGGGCACGGAACGGGCTGCCCAGGGCAGTGGGCACGGTGCTGAGCTGCTGGAGTTCAAGGAGCGTTTGGATACCGCTCTCAGGATCTGATTTTTGGGTGGTGATGTGCAGAGCCAGAATTTGGACTCACTTATCCTTTTGGGTTCCTTCCAGCTCAGGATATTCTGTGACTCTATTGAAACTGCCAGGCACGACTGGTCTGTGTGGCCAATCTTCTTCAGGGGGCACAAGGAGGCAAGAAAATGGTTTTGGCAAGTATTGATGCTATACAGCTTCCTATTGGAACTGATGAAATCGGTTCATGTCACCGTTCTGAAGCCTTCAGTGTGGACGGCACCACGTGCAGTCTGCTTCTACAGCAGTTTGGCTGTTCACACCAGCCTGCTGCCCTAGCAAGAGCTGCCTTTCAGTTCCTGCCAGCTCCTGACACAGGAGCTGCAGCACAAATGCAGTGTGTGATTTCTTATTGGTAATTAACCTTAGATGAGTTTTGTGCCTGTGAAAAACAAATGGCTCGTTTACATGCCTTCATAAAAGATACTTATGGAAAGTAGAGTAGTAAATGGAAATTAGAAGTCTTAGGAAAGAATTTGACAAGCAAATAGGCACATTTATAAAGACAAGTCACAAGGAATCTTATTACAGTGAAAGAGATACAAATTTTGGATCCATGAGTCTCCCAGCAAAATAAAAAAACAACAACTACAAAGGATAAAACCTCTGTATAACATGCAGTCATAGAAAAGCACTGAGAAGAGTAATGAGGATAAGAAGTAGAGGATAAGTTTTGTAAAGAGATGCTAAACAGATTCCTTGCCTTAAAATAAAGATAACAAGTAAAGAAATTGTGATAAATATATTTTAAATCCTGATTAAAGTGTAATTATGCACTATTTTTCTTAAAATAAAAAATAGGGTACAGTGAACAGGATTATCAGATGGGAGAATTAAACAGACAGATGTACTTTTGCACTTTTACTGTATCATGAAACATGTCACAAGAATTTCTGGATGCTAAAATAATCAATAGTTTCCAAATTGTTTTGATCCTTTCTGAAACAGAAGTAGATAGTAGACACAGCCTTTCATCTTTTTTATATGCTATCTCTTAGCATTGGACACTGACCACTCTCAGAAGCAAGATGCTGCTTAGATGGAATTAGATCTAATCTAACACCTTCAGATTCAGTTAATCTGAAGTCTTATGCAACACAAATAATCACTTCCATTTAGCCTTTTTTTTTTTCCCCCCCAGGAGAGAGCAATGGCTAAAATCACATTTTTCTCGTAACACAAATAAGGCAACAGCAGAAGGATTGCAAAGGAAGTAACACAGAAGTTAATATAAACTGATCAATTAAAAATGAGAAACGGGCATGATACATTCAACTTCACTTTTAAGAATGAAAAAACTAATGAGCTAACTTCTATTTAATTTTCTAATAGTATCATAAGTCTGCTGTGCAGCACGTGTATGTATCTACAAAACTAACACTAAAAAGATTTCTAGGAATTATACAGTGAGAGTTTTTTAGGACAAGGTCAAGTTGTTGATGGTCTCTAATGACAGACTTAAATAAGCCTAAACACAGCATGACAGGACAGCAGCTCTATCTCTATAAAGAACTATGCTCTTTATCATCAGAGTGTGATGATGAAATGGAAAATCAAATGCAGATACCTTATTTCTGTCTTTTAAAGAAAGTATTCCAAAACATTTATTCAGAAGTTATCCAGGAAAGGCTATAAGAATAAAAAGCTCCTAGTCAGAAGACAAATTTAAAAGACTGTATTTAACTTAGAAAAGATTGAAAAGGGCACTAGAAGACTAAAAAGTGCTTTATAGGAAAGATAGAGTTTGAATTTAACTCAAAGCAATTAAATGAAGGCAAGAATAATTCTTAAATAATTCTCTTTTGTACCTCTCTCTTACTTCTCATGTACTCACTAATTAGGCCATAGATAAAAAAAGATCACTGAGGCCAAAATTTAAAAAGGAATTATACATTTTTATGGACTACAAGAAGACACAGAGTTCTAATTAATCAGGACATCCTGTAATATTAAATGTTCATCTTTGTATCATGTATCTGTCTATTTCTGGGGAAATCTGACAATTTAGAGATCAGGATGAAACTCAACTTCGAAGACAGTTGCAGAATATCTTTAGTTGACAACAACAGTGCTTTTTGCAACTTTCTGTGCAGCATCTGGAGCTGACCTTTTCTGAGGGCAAAAGAAGTGGAGTGCAGAAGGATAGATGAAGGAGGAAGCTGGCTGGTCCATGCTCGAAGGGAAATTGACACTGCAATCTAAAGCAGCAGTGCTTTGGAGGTAAGGAAGTGAACCTGGAGACCTTAGGGGGAAAAAAAACAAACGACATAAAGGCATAAAGACTGCTCCTTTCAGACATGATGCTCATGTCATTAAACAGGACTATATAAGAGAGCTGGAGTAAAAAAAAGAGCTGAAACCAGATCTAAAACTAACATTTATCCACATGGAGCCTTCATAAAATTGATAAATAAACAGGTCCCATTTAGGTCACTGTAGATACCTCTCGTGAGTATTGAACTTGCTAATATTAGCAAGTCCTGGCGATCTCCTCTGATGCTAGTAATGGAATGGTCAGGGCAGACATGGTCTGCTTTCCACCATGGCCATGGATTATTCTTGGGAGGGAAAAAATGCTCAATCTCAGCTTGCAGCATGGCTGAGTAGGGGCTGCTCCTTTCTCTCCTTTCTGCCACTGCTCCTACTTGTGTGTCTTCAAATCAAAGAAGGTTGTATTACCTACAAGCCTTCCTTCATGAAAGTGGCAGTTACTCTGCAAATCTGAAGAAACTAGAAAAAAAAAAAAAAAAAAAAGAGGAGGAAGGATGCTAAACTATAGATATCCTTTAATCATCCTATACATTTTCTCCAAGCTAACCTCAAAGAAGTTGCATTGTTGTCACAGTGATGAAATACATCCCACTAAGCACACAGAAGAAGGCAACTACAGTAGGATGAAGTGCTACTATGCAGTTTTGGAGAGGTATCAATGTATATTTTAGAATAGTTGGAAAAGCAAGCATGTTTTAAACTGGTAGCATTTGCAGATAGCCAGTGTTCATTTTTTTTAAAGTTTAATTAGAACTATAAAAGAAAACAGAAAAGCTCCAAAGTATCCCAACTGGCAATATCAACAGATGATGTCACATGCTGATAAATACACAACAGTGCTTACTGAAGGAACTGCTTCAACTTGTCATAAACACAACTGAGTCTACCTTTACTGTAACTACTCAAGAAAAAGGCCTAGGCATTGTAACAGACAGCTAACTGAGGACTTCGCTATACTGCTCACCCATATTCAAAAGAATAAATAAAATACAGGAGCTACAAAACACCTTCATATAATATAATAATGATTCATATATTTAATAAACATAGATTTGCCATGAGTATAATTCAATGCAGGGAAATAGTATTGTTTCAGATCTGAGTCAAAAAAAGCACTGGGGACTTAGAAGAGCACCTGAAATGTTGGATTCTTCCACTCTAAAGGGACAAAATAAGAAAATGAGACAGGTATGTAACAATATATTTTGAAAAGATGGTATCTGAACTTTATCTGTTTAGAACCTTTATAATTGGAAGAATCATTCAAACAAACTGAAGGATAGTAGACTGTTGAGAGTATTTTTGATACCGACCCACCTTTCTATTCAGCTTCACTAATGATGAGATATTAGCTTCTAAGAAAGGTTATCATCCTGTATCATAAAGAAAAATAATTATTAGGAACAACAATAGTAGTTACAGATCATGAAGGTGGGTTTTTTTTCTGTTTGCTATTGACTCTTTGCATCTTTTTCTTTAACATCTAGTAGTATCCATGTCTGTGATACCAGTGTATATAGATACCTGAGCTAACCCAATGTGGCAGAAATGTTCTAATGATGTTATGTATGATTTACTGGCTAATTCATGATCACAATACACTGTTTTTAAGCAGTTACAATAATTTGCTGTTATGCATCTTCAAAATTTAATCTTCTGGGTTTTGTTTTTTTTTTTCCAGAAAATTAGGCTCTTCTAACATAGGAATATTGGCATAATTATAACATTAAATAATACAATTTACTGTTGTCATGTTGAGCTAGTGCAGTCACCTAACAATGCAAGAGTGTTTTACTCTAAAATGATTGTGTATCATTGAAAAACATTACTGTTTTATTTAGTAATAATTGTTCAGAAACTTTGTAACTGCTTTCTTCTAAAAATAAATGCACTCTCTTCCAAAATAAGGAGAATTCAATTGTTTTGTTTGTAGCTGTGAAAATCTAAAGACTCAGTTTATCCCTGTGGTACTGGAAGCCGAAATTGGCTGCATATTTTTCCCTTGTTTTTGTATATATAACATTGTGAAAATAATATATGCATGCTTAGGACTTGATTCTATGACATTTACCAAGCGCAGATGAACTGGGCATCAAGCCTGCAACATCATACTGATGAGAATATGCTCCCCAAGCCAGGTCAGTGAATAAAAGCTCTTCACATGAGCAAGGCTATAAGAACAGACTACAGGAGGTGATAAGGTCAGTTGTGAGTTTTGGCTGAGTCATGGTTGGAGGATAAGGCCCTTACGGATCCTATAAATACCTCATTGTTGAAAGAGGTCAGATGATAGAATTCTGAATGTATTTTGGAAAAAGAAACTGCTGCGTGACTAATGAAGTACACCCTCTTTGTTTATTAATGTGGCACTTATTGGAACTAATGTGCATAATAAATTAAAGATATTTTTAGCATGTGCCAGGGAAATGCATTCAGATTTGAGAGAGTAATCTGAATATATTTCAATTGCTGTACTGTATCAAAGGAAAGGTTGTTATGAGATACAAATAAGGTATTAAAAACTAGTTTCTATGGATTCCAGTGGAAACAGGAAATCAGGCAAATGATACAAGTATGGGTTTTTGTCATCTAACTTACATCAGCTAAGAGTTAATACCTGGACTGTGCTTATTGTAAGTAGAAAGAAGCACATGACCTGCGGACAAGTAACCCCATCCCCAGGTTGTGGTTTGGCAGAAATGGAAGAGGTCCTAACTGCTGCAGCACTGAGACCTGCACTGCCCCAAGGCCCTTTGCCCAGCACCAGTGGTTTGTTCCCACTTCTATGCAATATTTTTGTGGGTATAAGGGTTTCCTCCTTCTAAGGAGGAAACTTGATGGGTAGGTGATATTACAGAAACCACCTTCTGCTTTCTTCCCTCAGGGTTCTTTTTCAGTTGGATCACTTCTCTGGTCTGGAAGCCATGCCAGTGGTGGCCAGGCAACGGCCAAGAGAAATGCTGGGTGAAAATGACTGTTTCTTTCACACCAAAAGCAAAAGGAAAATGTTTGTCAACCTCCAGCAAAGGCTCTGAATGTGTTGTGCGGCTCTGCCACTTCACTGCTGCCAGTACAGGGAGGTCTCCTATTCTTCTGTTTCCTCCCCTGCTGCCAGCTGCACATTAACAGTACTTCCTTTTACAATAACTGGCACTTGTAAAAGCTTTCTGTGACCTGAAACACCTTAATCACGTGGCAGAAAATTAAATCATTAAATAAAAATTAACAGACTTTGTGGGTTAGCAAGTAGAGTTGGATCACAGAAGCACCAGATGTGCAGCAGGGCTGGTAAACAGAGGCAGGATGACCTGTGGATGAGGGAAGGAGGAAAAAAAAAAAGCAAGCAAGCAAGGTGGGGAGGAAGTGTGACACCTCCTTTCAAGGCCATGAGTGGTTAGATCAGCTGCTCATCAAACCACACCCTCAGGGACTCTTTTCAGATTACACTGTGTGATCTAATTGCAGACATATTTTCTAATTGCAGCCCTGCTTTCCTCCAGCTGCATGTGGCTGGTAGGTATGACTGCAGGTGGAGGGAATAGGAGGCCTTTGGGCTGGATTTACAAAATGTGCCCTAAAATAAGTGCTAGTCCTGGGCTGTATCAATTGCTCTCTGGGGTTCTTGTCTTTCTTCATTAACTAGTAGTAGAAAAAGTAGTCACACCAGAATCCTATTTTCAAGAAGGTGAAGCTCAGTGAGGGTAAATTCAACCAATATGTTCATCCTGTGCTGTCCATGTTCATAGTCCCCAGTGTATCCTGTCTTTTGAAAGACCATGTTAAATGTTTCTTCTATATTTTAAAATGAACACAACACTGAAAATAAAAACTTATCTAAAAGCTAATTGGAATCAATATGATGATAAATGCATTATTACATCTATTTCTTAACAGTGATGAATCTGTTGCAGAGTATTGACAGTGTTCTTTTACAAAGAAAAATGAAGTCAAAACTGAAAGATCAGAAAGGAAAAAAAGAGCAAGCTTCAAAAAACACTACTGACTGGACCTAATGAGGCTGTAGCTGGAAGATTAAACAGAGCAAAGAGTTCCTTCAACAGCTGTTGAGACCATGTGTGTTCACAGAGCTTTCATCAGTGTTAGTAGGGGTTATTCTGTGTGAAGAACAAAGGAGCCTTAGTGCCTGGGCCATGAGGGGAGAGCTGGTGGAAAAAAAAAGGCCACTTGGGATATGGCCACAGATTGTGTTAGGCCCTGGTCTGTTTCCCTCCCTCACTTTGAGGAATACCTTTATTGTTTGCAAAGTCTCCTCAACTTGAAACACATTATTGGCTTGAGCATGTCATGGACTTCAATTGAACTATTTAAAGAATAAGGTATTGTTCAATAGAAGCATGAATAGCACAGCAGAAATGTTATCATTAGTAGTTAGAAGATTATATCCTATGATTAATTATTAAACAAAGCATAGAAAAACATGTCCATGGAGCACTGGATCTGTAATGGATGCTGATTGACTTCTGTGAATCTACTCTGTTTTATGTTGAAATTTTGTGATGAAAGATAATGAATGAGATGTTTTTCATGTGCTGAGATAAGGATTTTTTACTCTACTACTCTTGAATCACAGCTTTAATTCTTACTGCAAAATACTAATGGTATCTTATTTGGTTTTTTTCCTAGAGGATTAAGTAAACATATTGGCCATCTCCTTGAGGAAACCAACTGACTTATATTTTGTGTTCAACTGTTTTAAAACATTCTTCAAGGAAACAACTGTCTAGACAAGATCACAATAAATCCTCTGTTGCACAAGCAGTGGGAAAAGAGGGTGGCCTTGGTAAGCAGTACTTTCAAAAGAAGTTATGAGCTGTTTGCCAGGCTGTCATGAGTTTAAATAATTATTTCAGATATTCATTCTGTCGGTTCTCACTAAGATAAGAAGTCTTAAGTATAATTTCCTGATGTGGAACACATCAATGATTTATGGCTCTGTATATAGTTTTTTCCTTCTCATTGATAGGCATGAACGAGCCTTTATTCTGTTGAGAGCTGAAAGGCATGTTAGACTGGTTAATGCCAAGTTGGCAGTCAATCATATCAGCCTCACACTTGCTTAAAGGTATGATTTTGTAATTCCTGCCTCGTGAACTGTTTGTTAAGTGATGATAGGCACATGTGCAATTAGCACAACAACTTTTGCCAGCAGCAGAAAATCCTGATGCAGGTTGCAGTGCAATCAGTAGGGCCACTGTCCCTTGATGATAGCTGTGCTTATTAATGCTGACTTTGTTCAAGAATCACTTTGGCTAAAAACTCCAGAGAGGTCCTCCCATTAATAGGAAAGGAACAAATTCCTGATTAAATTTTTCTACTTTTTTTTTTTTTTAATCTGTCATCTTTTTCTAAGAACTTTTCCTAAGAGAAACAGAATAGAAATAGAAAGTGAGATTCCTGGTTTGGTTTCACAATGCAAAGAAAAAGGAAGAAAAAGTCAGAAATGGATTATAGCACTAATTTCACTTGGCAGAGATAAGAATAAGCATTTTTTCTTAAAAACAAGAGCTTCTTCCTCTATCTAGCAAAGCTGACGTTACTAGGACTATATCAGGATCTCTGCCTTAATGCAGAGCTCACAGAAGAAAATGTTAAGGGTTATTTTTTTTAGATGTTTATGGTTTTTGTGTCAAGCTTTTAATTTTCTGTATGTGGACTCAAGTGGTATCACACACTGCACTGTTACTTGAAGTACACTGAATGAGTCAGTTTTGTGGTTTCCAAGGAATGTGTTGTGCTTCTAGGAATTCAGTCTGAATATTTGGTCCTGCAGATACGGCCTATAACACGTATAACTAGATTGCCAGTTCAGGAAATCACAAGTTTTATATAATGAGATCTAAAGCTGTGAATTATCTTTTACAGTTGTAAAGGAAATAGATATTTGCTTTGAACATTAAAGGTGGAAGTGAGAAAAAAAAAAAAAAAAGCATCAGACAACAAGGAAAGAAGAAACTCCATCCCAATTAAAAGTATTTGGCACTATTCAAGTGACAGCTGCTGTTGCGAACATTTAGGGATTATCCTGAGGAGAAAGAGCACATGTAGTTTCCTTTGTGGCATTGCAAATTCTCATGCAAGACAGCTTGCTTGCTCTGCCCCACCTTACATGTTAGACTGTGCAACCCCAAATCTGCAACTGTCTGTTGTTACTTGAAAGATGGGCTATCTTTTACATGTTAGTAATCAGGCACTCTGAGTTTCACTTTCAGGCTAATGCTGACATGAGTTCTCAGCATTTTATGATCTTTCCTATAAATATTTTTAAAAATTAAATCAGAAACTGCATTGCTTTCTGAATTTACTGCAAAGCTCATTTATTTGAAGTATTTCTGGTATTATCTGTGTTAGATAAACACACAAACAGGCAGGCAAACCATATGCATTCTCCTAAATATGTTTTCAGGAACTGAATGCAGACATAGATAGTCTAATGTACATCATTACTGTAAATTATAATGACAAAGTTAAAATTCAAAAATAAGAAATTGCCACAAAAACATTGTTCATACTAGATAACTCTCTTTGAAATATCATTCATCTTGTAGTATACAATTCTTGCTCCTTCAGATTTCACTTTTATTTTGTTAATAGAGTGGATTAGGTTTTAGAAATGAAAAAAGATATAACAAATGAAAGTGTTTTCTGAACCAAAAAATTGTCTTTTTTTTTTTTTCATATACATTTGTGTAATTTTTTTTGAGGAAGATCAAAAAGAACAACTAATTACTCCGTGGAATCAAAATTACATTCCTAAGCACTCCCAAGGGTCATCATCAGTGTTGGATCTTGAAGAGTCACAAGGAAGCCTCTATCACTGGAACAAAAAACAAAACAGGCAGAAGTAATATCATGCATTTTTATATGGATAAGCCACTGGAAAATAGTGGTTTTCAAATTGTTTGCTAATCAACAGAGAAACTCAGGAATTCCAACTTAATTTCTGGGAGGACTGTGTGACTTTAGTTCTAAACGGGTTATAAGCCTATGTCTTGTTTTTTCGGATTCTTCTCTTCTGACTCATTGCTCCTTTTGATTCCTTCAGCTCCTGTGGATCCCATCTTCCCTAGCTCTACTTTGTTGCTTTTCCTATGTTTCTGTATCTCTGAAGCCTGATGGTCATGTATCACTTCATC